>NW_026062340.1:0-207938 GCF_023897955.1 Schistocerca gregaria
ACACTAGATCGCGTGTTCTGGCACTTGCACATCTAAAACAACGTCGGAAAGTAACTCGTTCGGCTTTTGAGTCACATAAAGTATGTGTGTTAATTTTGACGCCACTAGCTCTGCTTGTTGTCATGCAATTTCTTTGCCTCTCAGAAATGATTATGACATGAAAGTGAAGTGCGTGACGAGTGTGACGTTAGGAAAACATTAGGCAGCATGGAGAGATGCTGTATGGGACCACCTAACCCAAACGAGTACTGTGTGACGTGCTACCCGGCAAATATTCACCGAGGTAGCCGGCTATCTCAGTCGGTAGAGCGTCAGACACTTAATCCCAGGGTCGTGGGTTCGAGCCAGACGCTGGGCGAAACGGAATTTTGTTCCGCTGCAGGTGTAAATTACCGTTTTTCTGATTAACGAGATTTAATGGAAATAGCAACTTTAAACTTTGCCTACGTCTCTGTCAGTCGCAAGGAAACTGTATTTGAAGGTGAAGGTGATTTTGTAGACATGTGTAAAAGACATGTTCTGAAATGCAAGTGTTGTGGTTTCGAGAGCACATCGGTTACGTGTCAGATGTGTAGCCAAGCAGTAATTTGTCGCCATAGCTGCAAATATTAGCCGATAATATGAATTGTTGTCAGCTAAAGTCTGATGATGCAGACGACCGTAAGGACGAAGTAAGCAAGAGTACCGCTAGGCCGCGCCTCTTTAGCTCAGTGGTAGAGCACTGGTCTAATAAACCAGGGGTCGTAAGTTCCATTCTCACAGGAGAAAGATGAATTTTGGAAATCAGTTGCGCGTCGTGGCCGTATAGCAAACAGTACCTGTGATGACGAACAATTAGCGACAGGCGTTTTTTTAAGATTTACTCTCAGATGTGATTAAGGCGAATGGCGCAGATAAAGCATTTGCCAAAGCGGTACAGCATAAGGTGGGACGAGGCAGTCTGAATTACATTTTATAGATGTATTTCTCACATATCTCAGAGTCTCTCGCGATATTCGTCGTCGTCGTCGTCGTCGCCGCCGCCGCCGCCGCCGCCGCCGCCGCTTCTGCAGAAGTAGCAAATGGCCATCGTAGCAAATGCGGCGAGGGACGCCCTGCCTTCGATTCCGAATGCACAAAGTGTGTGGTCTTGTTTCTCAGTCTATATTTGGTCGGTCACGTCAGAGGTTGAATGTAACGAATGGGTGGGAAAGAGCAAGGGGCAGCGGCTGTGTAGAACGAAAACACAAATCCTCAGGGGTGTGAGCGTTTCGAGATGAGTCGTATACATGTAAATGTTGGTCGTCAGTGACCGTGTGGCCTAATGGATAAGGCGTCGGACTTCGGCTCTGAAGATTACAGGTTCGAATGCTGTCACGCTTGTGTTTTTCCAGTTCTGAAAAAGAAACATACCGTTTTAATGTAGCAATTGAGCAGTACGAAACCGTCTGAATGTTGCTGTTGACCATTTTTTGCTTGGAGATGCTCTTGAGCTTGAAACACACACAGCAAGACCGGTGTTAACTAGCGAAATGGTCGGCAGAGTGCCGACACCGCGAGTTTTGACTGGCACTTGCACATCTAAAACAACGTCGGAAAGTAACTCGTTCGGCTTTTGAGTCACATAAAGTATGTGTGTTAATTTTGACGCCACTAGCTCTGCTTGTTGTCATGCAATTTCTTTGCCTCTCAGGAATGATTATGACATAAAAGTGAAGTGCGTGACGAGTGTGACGTTAGGAAAACATTAGGCAGCATGGAGAGATGCTGTATGGGACCACAAAACCCAAACGAGTACTGTGTGACGTGCTACCCGGCAAATATTCATCGAGGTAGCCGGCTATCTCAGTCGGTAGAGCGTCAGACACTTAATCCCAGGGTCGTGGGTTCGAGCCAGACGCTGGGCGAAACGGAATTTTGTTCCGCTGCAGGTGTAAATTACCGTTTTTCTGATTAACGAGATTTAATGGAAATAGCAACTTTAAACTTTGCCTACGTCTCTGTCAGTCGCAAGGAAACTGTATTTGAAGGTGAAGGTGATTTTGTAGACATGTGTAAAAGACATGTTCTGAAATGCAAGTGTTGTGGTTTCGAGAGCACATCGGTTACGTGTCAGATGTGTAGCCAAGCAGTAATTTGTCGCCATAGCTGCAAATATTAGCCGATAATATGAATTGTTGTCAGCTAAAGTCTGATGATGCAGACGACCGTAAGGACGAAGTACCCAAGAGTACCGCTAGGCCGCGCCTCTTTAGCTCAGTGGTAGAGCACTGGTCTAATAAACCAGGGGTCGTAAGTTCCATCCTCACAGGAGAAAGATGAATTTTGGAAATCAGTTGCGCGTCGTGGCCGTATAGCAAACAGTACCTGTGATGACGAACAATTAGCGACAGGCGTTTTTTTAAGATTTACTCTCAGATGTGATTAAGGCGAATGGCGCAGATAAAGCATTTGCCAAAGCGGTACAGCATAAGGTGGGACGAGGCAGTCTGAATTACATTTTATAGATGTATTTCTCACATATCTCAGAGCCTCTCGCGATCTTCGTCGTCGTCGTCGTCGTCGTCGTCGTCGCCGCCGCCGCCGCCGCCGCCGGTTCTGCAGAAGTAGCAAATGGCCATCGTAGCAAATGCGGCGAGGGACGCCCTGCCTTCGATTCCGAATGCACAAAGTGTGTGGTCTTGTTTCTCAGTCTATATTTGGTCGGTCACGTCAGAGGTTGAATGTAACGAATGGGTGGGAAAGAGCAAGGGGCAGCGGCTGTGTAGAACGAAAACACAAATCCTCAGGGGTGTGAGCGTTTCGAGATGAGTCGTATACATGTAAATGTTGGTCGTCAGTGACCGTGTGGCCTAATGGATAAGGCGTCGGACTTCGGCTCTGAAGATTACAGGTTCGAATGCTGTCACGCTTGTGTTTTTCCAGTTCTGAAAAAGAAACATACCGTTTTAATGTAGCAATTGAGCAGTACGAAACCGTCTGAATGTTGCTGTTGACCATTTTTTGCTTGGAGATGCTCTTGAGCTTGAAACACACACAGCAAGACCGGTGTTAACTAACGAAATGGTCGGCAGAGTGCCGACACCGCGAGTTTTGACTGGCACTTGCACATCTAAAACAACGTCGGAAAGTAACTCGTTCGGCTTTTGAGTCACATAAAGTATGTGTGTTAATTTTGACGCCACTAGCTCTGCTTGTTGTCATGCAATTTCTTTGCCTCTCAGAAATGATTATGACATAAAAGTGAAGTGCGTGACGAGTGTGACGTTAGGAAAACATTAGGCAGTATGGAGAGATGCTGTATGGGACCACCCAACCCAAACGAGTACTGTGTGACGTGCTACCCGGCAAATATTCACCGAGGTAGCCGGCTATCTCAGTCGGTAGAGCGTCAGACACTTAATCCCAGGGTCGTGGGTTCGAGCCAGACGCTGGGCGAAACGGAATTTTGTTCCGCTGCAGGTGTAAATTACTGTTTTTCTGATTAACGAGATTTAATGGAAATAGCAACTTTAAACTTTGCCTACGTCTCTGTCAGTCGCAAGGAAACTGTATTTGAAGGTGAAGGTGATTTTGTAGACATGTGTAAAAGACATGTTCTGAAATGCAAGTGTTGTGGTTTGGAGAGCACATCGGTTACGTGTCAGATGTGTAGCCAAGCAGTAATTTGTCGCCATAGCTGCAAATATTAGCCGGTAATATGAAGTGTTGTCAGCTAAAGTCTGATGGTGCAGACGACCGTAAGGACGAAGTACCCAAGAGTACCGCTAGGCCGCGCCTCTTTAGCTCAGTGGTAGAGCACTGGTCTAATAAACCAGGGGTTGTAAGTTCCATCCTCACAGGAGAAAGATGAATTTTGGAAATCAGTTGCGCGTCGTGGCCGTATAGCAAACAGTACCTGTGATGACGAACAATTAGCGACAGGCGTTTTTTTAAGATTTACTCTCAGATGTGATTAAGGCGAATGGCGCAGATAAAGCATTTGCCAAAGCGGTACAGCATAAAGTGGGACGAGGCAGTCTGAATAACATTTTATAGATGTATTTCTGACGTATCTCAGAGTCTCTCGCGATCTTCGTCGTCGTCGTCGTCGTCGTCGTCGTCGCCGCCGCCGCTTCTGCAGAAGTAGCAAATGGCCATCGTAGCAAATGCGGCGAGGGACGGCCTGCCTTCGATTCCGAATGCACAAATTGTGTGGTCTTGTTTCTCAGTCTATATTTGGTCGGTCTCGTCAGAGGTTGAATGTAACGAATGGGTGGTAAAGAGCAAGGGGCAGCGGCTGTGTAGAACGAAAACACAAATCCTCAGGGGTGTGAGCGTTTCGAGATGAGTCGTATACATGTAAATGTTGATCGTCAGTGACCGTGTGGTCTAATGGATAAGGCGTCGGATTTCGTATCTGAAGATTACAGGTTCGAATGCTGTCACGCTTGTGTTTTTCCAGTTCTGAAAAAGAAACATACCGTTTTAATGTAGCAATTGAGCAGTACGAAACCGTCTGAATGTTGCTGTTGACCATTTTTTGCTTGGAGATGCTCTTGAGCTTGAAACACACACAGCAAGACCGGTGTTAACTAACGAAATGGTCGGCAGAGTGCCGACACCGCGAGTTTTGACTGGCACTTGCACATCTAAAACAACGTCGGAAAGTAACTCGTTCGGCTTTTGAGTCACATAAAGTATGTGTGTTAATTTTGACGCCACTAGCTCTGCTTGTTGTCATGCAATTTCTTTGCCTCTCAGAAATGATTATGACATAAAAGTGAAGTACGTGACGAGTGTGACGTTAGGAAAACATTAGGCAGCATGGAGAGATTCTGTATGGGACCACCCAACCCAAACGAGTGCTGTGTGACGTGCTACCCGGCAAGTATTCACCGAGGTAGCCGGCTATCTCAGTCGGTAGAGCGTCAGACTCTTAATCCCAAGGTCGTGGGTTCGAGCCAGACGCTGGGCTGAACGGAATTTTGTTCCGCTGAAGGTGTAAATTACCGTTTTTCTGATTAACGAGATTTAATGGAAATAGCAACTTTAAACTTTGCCTACGTCTCTGTCAGTCGCAAGGAAACTGTATTTGAAGGTGAAGGTGATTTTGTAGACATGTGTGAAAGACATGTTCTGAAATGCAAGTGTTGTGGTTTGGAGAGCACATCGGTTAAGTGTCAGATGTGTAGCCAAGCAGTAATTTGTCGCCATAGCTGCAAATATTAGCCGGTAATATGAAGTGTTGTCAGCTAAAGTCTGATGGTGCAGACGACCGTAAGGACGAAGTACCCAAGAGTACCGCTAGGCCGCGCCTCTTTAGCTCAGTGGTAGAGCACTGGTCTAATAAACCAGGGGTTGTAAGTTCCATCCTCACAGGAGAAAGATGAATTTTGGAAATCAGTTGCGCGTCGTGGCCGTATAGCAAACAGTACCTGTGATGACGAACAATTAGCGACAGGCGTTTTTTTAAGATTTACTCTCAGATGTGATTAAGGCGAATGGCGCAGATAAAGCATTTGCCAAAGCGGTACAGCATAAGGTGGGACGAGGCAGTCTGAATAACATTTTATAGATGTATTTCTCACGTATCTCAGAGTCTCTCGCGATCTTCGTCGTCGTCGTCGTCGTCGTCGTCGTCGCCGCCGCCGCTTCTGCAGAAGTAGCAAATGGCCATCGTAGCAAATGCGGCGAGGGACGGCCTGCCTTCGATTCCGAATGCACAAATTGTGTGGTCTTGTTTCTCAGTCTATATTTGGTCGGTCTCGTCAGAGGTTGAATGTAACGAATGGGTGGGAAAGAGCAAGGGGCAGCGGCTGTGTAGAACGAAAACACAAATCCTCAGGGGTGTGAGCGTTTCGAGATGAGTCGTATACATGTAAATGTTGGTCGTCAGTGACCGTGTGGCCTAATGGATAAGGCGTCGGACTTCGGCTCTGAAGATTACAGGTTCGAATGCTGTCACGCTTGTGTTTTTCCAGTTCTGAAAAAGAAACATACCGTTTTAATGTAGCAATTGAGCAGTACGAAACCGTCTGAATGTTGCTGCTGACCATTTTTTGCTTGGAGATGCTCTTGAGCTTGAAACACACACAGCAAGACCGGTGTTAACTAGCGAAATGGTCGGCAGAGTGCCGACACCGCGAGTTTTGACTGGCACTTGCACATCTAAAACAACGTCGGAAAGTAACTCGTTCGGCTTTTGAGTCACATAAAGTATGTGTGTTAATTTTGACGCCACTAGCTCTGCTTGTTGTCATGCAATTTCTTTGCCTCTCAGAAATGATTATGACATGAAAGTGAAGTGCGTGACGAGTGTGACGTTAGGAAAACATTAGGCAGCATGGAGAGATGCTGTATGGGACCACCTAACCCAAACGAGTACTGTGTGACGTGCTACCCGGCAAATATTCACCGAGGTAGCCGGCTATCTCAGTCGGTAGAGCGTCAGACACTTAATCCCAGGGTCGTGGGTTCGAGCCAGACGCTGGGCGAAACGGAATTTTGTTCCGCTGCAGGTGTAAATTACCGTTTTTCTGATTAACGAGATTTAATGGAAATAGCAACTTTAAACTTTGCCTACGTCTCTGTCAGTCGCAAGGAAACTGTATTTGAAGGTGAAGGTGATTTTGTAGACATGTGTAAAAGACATGTTCTGAAATGCAAGTGTTGTGGTTTCGAGAGCACATCGGTTACGTGTCAGATGTGTAGCCAAGCAGTAATTTGTCGCCATAGCTGCAAATATTAGCCGATAATATGAATTGTTGTCAGCTAAAGTCTGATGATGCAGACGACCGTAAGGACGAAGTAAGCAAGAGTACCGCTAGGCCGCGCCTCTTTAGCTCAGTGGTAGAGCACTGGTCTAATAAACCAGGGGTCGTAAGTTCCATTCTCACAGGAGAAAGATGAATTTTGGAAATCAGTTGCGCGTCGTGGCCGTATAGCAAACAGTACCTGTGATGACGAACAATTAGCGACAGGCGTTTTTTTAAGATTTACTCTCAGATGTGATTAAGGCGAATGGCGCAGATAAAGCATTTGCCAAAGCGGTACAGCATAAGGTGGGACGAGGCAGTCTGAATTACATTTTATAGATGTATTTCTCACATATCTCAGAGTCTCTCGCGATATTCGTCGTCGTCGTCGTCGTCGCCGCCGCCGCTTCTGCAGAAGTAGCAAATGGCCATCGTAGCAAATGCGGCGAGGGACGCCCTGCCTTCGATTCCGAATGCACAAAGTGTGTGGTCTTGTTTCTCAGTCTATATTTGGTCTGTCTCGTCAGAGGTTGAATGTAACGAATAAGTGGGAAAGAGCAAGGGGCAGCGGCTGTGTAGAACGAAAACACAAATCCTCAGGGGTGTGAGCGTTTCGAGATGAGTCGTATACATGTAAATGTTGGTCGTCAGTGACCGTGTGGCCTAATGGATAAGGCGTCGGACTTCGGCTCTGAAGATTACAGGTTCGAATGCTGTCACGCTTGTGTTTTTCCAGTTCTGAAAAAGAAACATACCGTTTTAATGTAGCAATTGAGCAGTACGAAACCGTCTGAATGTTGCTGCTGACCATTTTTTGCTTGGAGATGCTCTTGAGCTTGAAACACACACAGCAAGACCGGTGTTAACTAGCGAAATGGTCGGCAGAGTGCCGACACCGCGAGTTTTGACTGGCACTTGCACATCTAAAACAACGTCGGAAAGTAACTCGTTCGGCTTTTGAGTCACATAAAGTATGTGTGTTAATTTTGACGCCACTAGCTCTGCTTGTTGTCATGCAATTTCTTTGCCTCTCAGAAATGATTATGACATAAAAGTGAAGTGCGTGACGAGTGTGACGTTAGGAAAACATTAGGCAGCATGGAGAGATGCTGTATGGGACCACAAAACCCAAACGAGTACTGTGTGACGTGCTACCCGGCAAATATTCATCGAGGTAGCCGGCTATCTCAGTCGGTAGAGCGTCAGACACTTAATCCCAGGGTCGTGGGTTCGAGCCAGACGCTGGGCGAAACGGAATTTTGTTCCGCTGCAGGTGTAAATTACCGTTTTTCTGATTAACGAGATTTAATGGAAATAGCAACTTTAAACTTTGCCTACGTCTCTGTCAGTCGCAAGGAAACTGTATTTGAAGGTGAAGGTGATTTTGTAGACATGTGTAAAAGACATGTTCTGAAATGCAAGTGTTGTGGTTTCGAGAGCACATCGGTTACGTGTCAGATGTGTAGCCAAGCAGTAATTTGTCGCCATAGCTGCAAATATTAGCCGATAATATGAATTGTTGTCAGCTAAAGTCTGATGATGCAGACGACCGTAAGGACGAAGTACCCAAGAGTACCGCTAGGCCGCGCCTCTTTAGCTCAGTGGTAGAGCACTGGTCTAATAAACCAGGGGTCGTAAGTTCCATCCTCACAGGAGAAAGATGAATTTTGGAAATCAGTTGCGCGTCGTGGCCGTATAGCAAACAGTACCTGTGATGACGAACAATTAGCGACAGGCGTTTTTTTAAGATTTACTCTCAGATGTGATTAAGGCGAATGGCGCAGATAAAGCATTTGCCAAAGCGGTACAGCATAAGGTGGGACGAGGCAGTCTGAATTACATTTTATAGATGTATTTCTCACATATCTCAGAGCCTCTCGCGATCTTCGTCGTCGTCGTCGTCGTCGTCGTCGCCGCCGCCGCCGCCGCCGCCGCCGCCGCTTCTGCAGAAGTAGCAAATGGCCATCGTAGCAAATGCGGCGAGGGACGCCCTGCCTTCGATTCCGAATGCACAAAGTGTGTGGTCTTGTTTCTCAGTCTATATTTGGTCGGTCACGTCAGAGGTTGAATGTAACGAATGGGTGGGAAAGAGCAAGGGGCAGCGGCTGTGTAGAACGAAAACACAAATCCTCAGGGGTGTGAGCGTTTCGAGATGAGTCGTATACATGTAAATGTTGGTCGTCAGTGACCGTGTGGCCTAATGGATAAGGCGTCGGACTTCGGCTCTGAAGATTACAGGTTCGAATGCTGTCACGCTTGTGTTTTTCCAGTTCTGAAAAAGAAACATACCGTTTTAATGTAGCAATTGAGCAGTACGAAACCGTCTGAATGTTGCTGTTGACCATTTTTTGCTTGGAGATGCTCTTGAGCTTGAAACACACACAGCAAGACCGGTGTTAACTAGCGAAATGGTCGGCAGAGTGCCGACACCGCGAGTTTTGACTGGCACTTGCACATCTAAAACAACGTCGGAAAGTAACTCGTTCGGCTTTTGAGTCACATAAAGTATGTGTGTTAATTTTGACGCCACTAGCTCTGCTTGTTGTCATGCAATTTCTTTGCCTCTCAGGAATGATTATGACATAAAAGTGAAGTGCGTGACGAGTGTGACGTTAGGAAAACATTAGGCAGCATGGAGAGATGCTGTATGGGACCACAAAACCCAAACGAGTACTGTGTGACGTGCTACCCGGCAAATATTCATCGAGGTAGCCGGCTATCTCAGTCGGTAGAGCGTCAGACACTTAATCCCAGGGTCGTGGGTTCGAGCCAGACGCTGGGCGAAACGGAATTTTGTTCCGCTGCAGGTGTAAATTACCGTTTTTCTGATTAACGAGATTTAATGGAAATAGCAACTTTAAACTTTGCCTACGTCTCTGTCAGTCGCAAGGAAACTGTATTTGAAGGTGAAGGTGATTTTGTAGACATGTGTAAAAGACATGTTCTGAAATGCAAGTGTTGTGGTTTCGAGAGCACATCGGTTACGTGTCAGATGTGTAGCCAAGCAGTAATTTGTCGCCATAGCTGCAAATATTAGCCGATAATATGAATTGTTGTCAGCTAAAGTCTGATGATGCAGACGACCGTAAGGACGAAGTACCCAAGAGTACCGCTAGGCCGCGCCTCTTTAGCTCAGTGGTAGAGCACTGGTCTAATAAACCAGGGGTCGTAAGTTCCATCCTCACAGGAGAAAGATGAATTTTGGAAATCAGTTGCGCGTCGTGGCCGTATAGCAAACAGTACCTGTGATGACGAACAATTAGCGACAGGCGTTTTTTTAAGATTTACTCTCAGATGTGATTAAGGCGAATGGCGCAGATAAAGCATTTGCCAAAGCGGTACAGCATAAGGTGGGACGAGGCAGTCTGAATTACATTTTATAGATGTATTTCTCACATATCTCAGAGCCTCTCGCGATCTTCGTCGTCGTCGTCGTCGTCGTCGTCGTCGCCGCCGCCGCCGCCGCCGCCGGTTCTGCAGAAGTAGCAAATGGCCATCGTAGCAAATGCGGCGAGGGACGCCCTGCCTTCGATTCCGAATGCACAAAGTGTGTGGTCTTGTTTCTCAGTCTATATTTGGTCGGTCACGTCAGAGGTTGAATGTAACGAATGGGTGGGAAAGAGCAAGGGGCAGCGGCTGTGTAGAACGAAAACACAAATCCTCAGGGGTGTGAGCGTTTCGAGATGAGTCGTATACATGTAAATGTTGGTCGTCAGTGACCGTGTGGCCTAATGGATAAGGCGTCGGACTTCGGCTCTGAAGATTACAGGTTCGAATGCTGTCACGCTTGTGTTTTTCCAGTTCTGAAAAAGAAACATACCGTTTTAATGTAGCAATTGAGCAGTACGAAACCGTCTGAATGTTGCTGTTGACCATTTTTTGCTTGGAGATGCTCTTGAGCTTGAAACACACACAGCAAGACCGGTGTTAACTAACGAAATGGTCGGCAGAGTGCCGACACCGCGAGTTTTGACTGGCACTTGCACATCTAAAACAACGTCGGAAAGTAACTCGTTCGGCTTTTGAGTCACATAAAGTATGTGTGTTAATTTTGACGCCACTAGCTCTGCTTGTTGTCATGCAATTTCTTTGCCTCTCAGAAATGATTATGACATAAAAGTGAAGTGCGTGACGAGTGTGACGTTAGGAAAACATTAGGCAGTATGGAGAGATGCTGTATGGGACCACCCAACCCAAACGAGTACTGTGTGACGTGCTACCCGGCAAATATTCACCGAGGTAGCCGGCTATCTCAGTCGGTAGAGCGTCAGACACTTAATCCCAGGGTCGTGGGTTCGAGCCAGACGCTGGGCGAAACGGAATTTTGTTCCGCTGCAGGTGTAAATTACTGTTTTTCTGATTAACGAGATTTAATGGAAATAGCAACTTTAAACTTTGCCTACGTCTCTGTCAGTCGCAAGGAAACTGTATTTGAAGGTGAAGGTGATTTTGTAGACATGTGTAAAAGACATGTTCTGAAATGCAAGTGTTGTGGTTTGGAGAGCACATCGGTTACGTGTCAGATGTGTAGCCAAGCAGTAATTTGTCGCCATAGCTGCAAATATTAGCCGGTAATATGAAGTGTTGTCAGCTAAAGTCTGATGGTGCAGACGACCGTAAGGACGAAGTACCCAAGAGTACCGCTAGGCCGCGCCTCTTTAGCTCAGTGGTAGAGCACTGGTCTAATAAACCAGGGGTTGTAAGTTCCATCCTCACAGGAGAAAGATGAATTTTGGAAATCAGTTGCGCGTCGTGGCCGTATAGCAAACAGTACCTGTGATGACGAACAATTAGCGACAGGCGTTTTTTTAAGATTTACTCTCAGATGTGATTAAGGCGAATGGCGCAGATAAAGCATTTGCCAAAGCGGTACAGCATAAAGTGGGACGAGGCAGTCTGAATAACATTTTATAGATGTATTTCTGACGTATCTCAGAGTCTCTCGCGATCTTCGTCGTCGTCGTCGTCGTCGTCGTCGTCGCCGCCGCCGCTTCTGCAGAAGTAGCAAATGGCCATCGTAGCAAATGCGGCGAGGGACGGCCTGCCTTCGATTCCGAATGCACAAATTGTGTGGTCTTGTTTCTCAGTCTATATTTGGTCGGTCTCGTCAGAGGTTGAATGTAACGAATGGGTGGTAAAGAGCAAGGGGCAGCGGCTGTGTAGAACGAAAACACAAATCCTCAGGGGTGTGAGCGTTTCGAGATGAGTCGTATACATGTAAATGTTGATCGTCAGTGACCGTGTGGTCTAATGGATAAGGCGTCGGATTTCGTATCTGAAGATTACAGGTTCGAATGCTGTCACGCTTGTGTTTTTCCAGTTCTGAAAAAGAAACATACCGTTTTAATGTAGCAATTGAGCAGTACGAAACCGTCTGAATGTTGCTGTTGACCATTTTTTGCTTGGAGATGCTCTTGAGCTTGAAACACACACAGCAAGACCGGTGTTAACTAACGAAATGGTCGGCAGAGTGCCGACACCGCGAGTTTTGACTGGCACTTGCACATCTAAAACAACGTCGGAAAGTAACTCGTTCGGCTTTTGAGTCACATAAAGTATGTGTGTTAATTTTGACGCCACTAGCTCTGCTTGTTGTCATGCAATTTCTTTGCCTCTCAGAAATGATTATGACATAAAAGTGAAGTACGTGACGAGTGTGACGTTAGGAAAACATTAGGCAGCATGGAGAGATTCTGTATGGGACCACCCAACCCAAACGAGTGGTGTGTGACGTGCTACCCGGCAAGTATTCACCGAGGTAGCCGGCTATCTCAGTCGGTAGAGCGTCAGACTCTTAATCCCAGGGTCGTGGGTTCGAGCCAGACGCTGGGCTGAACGGAATTTTGTTCCGCTGAAGGTGTAAATTACCGTTTTTCTGATTAACGAGATTTAATGGAAATAGCAACTTTAAACTTTGCCTACGTCTCTGTCAGTCGCAAGGAAACTGTATTTGAAGGTGAAGGTGATTTTGTAGACATGTGTGAAAGACATGTTCTGAAATGCAAGTGTTGTGGTTTGGAGAGCACATCGGTTAAGTGTCAGATGTGTAGCCAAGCAGTAATTTGTCGCCATAGCTGCAAATATTAGCCGGTAATATGAAGTGTTGTCAGCTAAAGTCTGATGGTGCAGACGACCGTAAGGACGAAGTACCCAAGAGTACCGCTAGGCCGCGCCTCTTTAGCTCAGTGGTAGAGCACTGGTCTAATAAACCAGGGGTTGTAAGTTCCATCCTCACAGGAGAAAGATGAATTTTGGAAATCAGTTGCGCGTCGTGGCCGTATAGCAAACAGTACCTGTGATGACGAACAATTAGCGACAGGCGTTTTTTTAAGATTTACTCTCAGATGTGATTAAGGCGAATGGCGCAGATAAAGCATTTGCCAAAGCGGTACAGCATAAGGTGGGACGAGGCAGTCTGAATAACATTTTATAGATGTATTTCTCACGTATCTCAGAGTCTCTCGCGATCTTCGTCGTCGTCGTCGTCGTCGTCGTCGTCGCCGCCGCCGCTTCTGCAGAAGTAGCTAATGGCCATCGTAGCAAATGCGGCGAGGGACGGCCTGCCTTCGATTCCGAATGCACAAATTGTGTGGTCTTGTTTCTCAGTCTATATTTGGTCGGTCTCGTCAGAGGTTGAATGTAACGAATGGGTGGTAAAGAGCAAGGGGCAGCGGCTGTGTAGAACGAAAACACAAATCCTCAGGGGTGTGAGCGTTTCGAGATGAGTCGTATACATGTAAATGTTGATCGTCAGTGACCGTGTGGTCTAATGGATAAGGCGTCGGATTTCGTATCTGAAGATTACAGGTTCGAATGCTGTCACGCTTGTGTTTTTCCAGTTCTGAAAAAGAAACATACCGTTTTAATGTAGCAATTGAGCAGTACGAAACCGTCTGAATGTTGCTGTTGACCATTTTTTGCTTGGAGATGCTCTTGAGCTTGAAACACACACAGCAAGACCGGTGTTAACTAACGAAATGGTCGGCAGAGTGCCGACACCGCGAGTTTTGACTGGCACTTGCACATCTAAAACAACGTCGGAAAGTAACTCGTTCGGCTTTTGAGTCACATAAAGTATGTGTGTTAATTTTGACGCCACTAGCTCTGCTTGTTGTCATGCAATTTCTTTGCCTCTCAGAAATGATTATGACATAAAAGTGAAGTACGTGACGAGTGTGACGTTAGGAAAACATTAGGCAGCATGGAGAGATTCTGTATGGGACCACCCAACCCAAACGAGTGCTGTGTGACGTGCTACCCGGCAAGTATTCACCGAGGTAGCCGGCTATCTCAGTCGGTAGAGCGTCAGACTCTTAATCCCAGGGTCGTGGGTTCGAGCCAGACGCTGGGCTGAACGGAATTTTGTTCCGCTGCAGGTGTAAATTACCGTTTTTCTGATTAACGAGATTTAATGGAAATAGCAACTTTAAACTTTGCCTACGTCTCTGTCAGTCGCAAGGAAACTGTATTTGAAGGTGAAGGTGATTTTGTAGACATGTGTGAAAGACATGTTCTGAAATGCAAGTGTTGTGGTTTGGAGAGCACATCGGTTAAGTGTCAGATGTGTAGCCAAGCAGTAATTTGTCGCCATAGCTGCAAATATTAGCCGGTAATATGAAGTGTTGTCAGCTAAAGTCTGATGGTGCAGACGACCGTAAGGACGAAGTACCCAAGAGTACCGCTAGGCCGCGCCTCTTTAGCTCAGTGGTAGAGCACTGGTCTAATAAACCAGGGGTTGTAAGTTCCATCCTCACAGGAGAAAGATGAATTTTGGAAATCAGTTGCGCGTCGTGGCCGTATAGCAAACAGTACCTGTGATGACGAACAATTAGCGACAGGCGTTTTTTTAAGATTTACTCTCAGATGTGATTAAGGCGAATGGCGCAGATAAAGCATTTGCCAAAGCGGTACAGCATAAGGTGGGACGAGGCAGTCTGAATAACATTTTATAGATGTATTTCTCACGTATCTCAGAGCCTCTCGCGATCTTCGTCGTCGTCGTCGTCGTCGTCGTCGTCGCCGCCGCCGCCGCCGCCGCCGCCGCCGCTTCTGCAGAAGTAGCAAATGGCCATCGTAGCAAATGCGGCGAGGGACGCCCTGCCTTCGATTCCGAATGCACAAAGTGTGTGGTCTTGTTTCTCAGTCTATATTTGGTCGGGCACGTCAGAGGTTGAATGTAACGAATGGGTGGGAAAGAGCAAGGGGCAGCGGCTGTGTAGAACGAAAACACAAATCCTCAGGGGTGTGAGCGTTTCGAGATGAGTCGTATACATGTAAATGTTGGTCGTCAGTGACCGTGTGGCCTAATGGACAGTCTGCCTGCGGCAGCGGTGGTGAGCGGACCTCCAGGGCCAGCGCGCTGCGGCAGGAAGTGTTTACGTCAGGCGGTGAGTCGCGTGCTTACAGCGTCTGCTTATTAGTATTCGTTCCGTTCTGTAGGATCTGATATGGAATTATGAATCCGACTAACAGGAAAGATACCTTGAAGTTTACCTTTGATAGGAACTTTTCGAAACCAAATTCGTTTGAAGTTGAAGCATGGTTAGAGGAAACAGCTAAGATTACTTTTGATGACATTGTGGGGATAAATTTCTCTATCGTGACTAGTGTTGTTTATGTGAAATTAACGTCCTCTGAACTGTGTGATAGAATTGTAGAGTCCAGTGGAGGTGTACTGAAGTTTAAACATAGCGATGGTACCGTCAGTGACGTCAGCATTACGCATGCTGGACTGGGCATCCGGACGGCACGTATTTTCGAACTCCCGTTTGAAATAACAGCCGCGCAAATAAATTCTGCATTGACACCTTACGGGAGGGTCATTAACAATTTTGCGGAGCGTTGGTCCAAAGCCCACAAATTTCCGGTGCTTAACGGCGTCAGGCAGGTTAAGATCGATATACAGAAGCACATACCTTCATATATTTACGTAGGTGGACATCGCGGAATTGTCATATATGATGGGCAGCCAAAAACGTGTGCCGGCTGTGGTGCGCCCGGCCACGTGCGCTCTGAATGTATACAAAGACGGGTGACGCAGATACCTGTCGGTGAAGCCGCTAGCCCCCCTGTGACGACGGCACTGCCACTGACATACGCTGTCGCGGCTTCTGGTCTTCCACCCGCGACCCCGCCTGTAGATGCCCCTCGTTTGAACGATGTTTTGGCCGATAACGTCAAAGAACCGAGTGCTGACGCGGCACCGCCGCTACCACACTCAGAGATGGAGGTAACGACGGATGACTCCCCAGTGGTTGATGCCACTGGTACTGAGGATGAAGCAGACGCTGTGTTCCCGGCGGATCAACCCCAGAGTCAACAGTCCACTTCGGATGTTGATGATACTGCGAACCCTAACAGGAAGCCTTCCAAAAAGAAGCGGAGACTTGCACATCAAGGAGCCAATCAGCTCGCCCCACAGCTCCGCGACAAAGCGAAACGAATAAGCAGCCAAATGTGTCAGAACACTTCTGAACCCTCTGAAGTTGGTCTCCCTGCGTCTGGTCGAATGGACATTGATCCTGTAGTGTCTCCCCCTGTGAATCCACGACGGGTGGAAGATAGTGATACCTCGAGTAGAGTCGTTTTGCCGGATACCCACGCTCAAGGAAACGCAGGATCGCTTTTGTCAGAGGCCACTCTCACTGGGAATTGGGCACGGGAAATGGAAGTATTGGATGCGAGCAATGATGCGGCTGTCATGCGGACCATTGAGACGGAATCTTCGGCACCCCCCACAGAGCAGCATACACCAACCGTACCGGGAACTACAGGAACTCCGACTGACGCGCTTGGCCTCAATTTCGTTAGCCATCCTTCTAAGACTGTTTAATTAATAGTATGTGCCTTCTCCCATGAACGAGCCCCAAGCCTATAAAATTGCCACGTTAAACATCAATAAGATACAGTCGTACTGGCGGCTCCGTAATTTACAAGATTTTGTATACGCAGCGGATATCGATATTCTGTTACTTCAAGAAGTCGCTGCGATTGAACTTGACCGAATAACTGGTTATACTACTCTCTCCAATTCCGGGAGCGGTGCGAATTTAGGGACGGCGATTCTGTTAAAAGAAGGGATTGTAGCGACCGACGTAGAAAAACTGCCTGATCATAGAGGGATCGCTGTCACTTTCCATCGGACACGCATAATCAATGTTTACGCCCCGTCCGGCAGTAGCAATAGGCGTGCTAGGGCTGAGTTCTTCACAAGCGCCATAGTCCCACTTTTTAGGGGAACCTACGATCGTATAATTTTTGCGGGTGACTTCAATTGTGTCTTAAGTCCAAAAGACCAGACGCCTAATTTTAACAAATCTGGAGAACTAGAACGTATCGTCCAAGAAATGAACCTCATTGACACATGGGAGCATACGCACGGAGCGGCACCTGGGTTCACTCATGTCACGAACCACTCTGCAAGCCGGCTAGACAGAATCTATGTATCGGCGTGTATGAAGACTCAAGTCCTCCAATCCGAAGTTTGGCCCACAATTTTTTCCGATCATGCCGCATATATTTGTACTGTTAACATGGTCAAGCAAGGCACATTTCGCGGCAGAGGTTTCTGGAAACTTAACAATGCTCTCCTTAACGATGTTGACTGTCACCGTGTCTTTAACGAAACATGGGAGGCATGTGAACGACGGGTTGCACAGTATGCCTCCGTTACTGAATGGTGGATAACACATGCCAAACCAACTTTATCAAAAATGTTTAAACGCTACGCTCGGGACAAATCCTGGTGGCAACGGCAAACGTCTGAGTTTTATTTTACTTGTCTCAGGGAGCTTTACCAGTCCGATGTGACTGTACCTGAAAATTTTATGCAGATTAAAAAAATTAAGGCAAAATTATTAAAACTTCAGCGGCAGCAGGCAGAAGGCTTTCAAATAAGGTCCAGGCCCCAGAATGTGATAGACGACGAAATGACATCCATGTTTCACGTCATTCGTGAAAATAAGAGGGGGCGGCGGAGATTAATAACTCGTCTTCAGTTGAGTGAAGGCGTTGCGCTCACGCGGCAACAAGACATACGGAACGCACTTCACAATCACTTGGCAGGTCTCCTGACAACGACACATACCGACGATGGAACTCACGATGAATTACTCAATAACTTGCAAAGGACTTTGGGTGCTGCTGAAGTCGAAACTCTCATGCGAGAAATTGATGAAGACGAATTGGATTCTGCGCTATCACGAAGTCCGAAAAATAAATCGCCGGGACCCGACGGTCTCACTGCCGAATTTTATCTTACTTTCTGCGACAAATTAAAGCCCAAGTTGTTGAGTATGTTTAATGAAATTTTACGGCCAGATTTTAATGTTCCTCAGGCTCTCGTGGAAGGCATCGTGGTTTTAATCCCTAAACGCCCAATGTGCAGTTCTGTTGACGATTTTCGGCCGCTTACTTTACTGAACAGTGACTACAAAATTTTAGCACGTATTATTTCTAATAGATTGAAAATGTTGATGAATACTGTCATTGGTCAGTACCAGACTAGTGTAGGTGTCGGTAGGACGATCTTCCAAAATTTGTCTCAATACAGGGACGTTATAGCCATTGCAGATGCGTGTAAGATACGGTGTGCGCTAGTTTCCCTTGACTTTTCAAAGGCATTCGACAGAGTAAACCATCAGTTTCTCATCCGGACGATGCATGCCATGGGATTTCCACTACGTTTTATCAATCTTATACATGAGCTCCTTCGTAAAGGAGTAACTCGACTCATGGTGAATGGCCAGCTGAGCGCATCAATTAATATTACTAATTCAGTGCGACAGGGATGCCCTATGTCGATGGCCTTGTTTGCCATTGCCATTGAGCCTTTGCTTGTCACCTTGACACAGCGTCTACAAGGATTAACCATCCACGGCATTAAGATTGTTTGTACTGCATATGCGGATGACGTCGGATTTTTGGTCATGGACGAAGGTGAAGTCGAGGAAGCCCTTCAGATCGTCAAAAACTACGAACTTGTTGCGGGTGCGAAGTTGAATGCCAGGAAATCTGGCATTATGAACATAGGACGCGGCATCTCGCTGCACCATCACGGTCAGTTGCAACTAATTTCTAAAATGAAATGCCTTGGTATTGAGTACAGGAGCAACATACAGCACACAATTGCGGTGAACTATAGGAATCTCCTGGCAAGTATGCGTGCTTGCATGCAGACCCACTACCTAAGAAGCCTTGATGAACTGCAGAAAGTCACCTTCGCTAATGTCTACCTCACCTCAAAGATTAACTACGTTGCACAAGTACTGCCCATGCCACAGGAGACAGCGAAGCGTATGATGTCCGCTCTAGGCCATTTTGTCACACGTGGACACATTTTTAAAGTCAAGTACGATACGCTCACTCTCTCCACGACCGATGGAGGCTTAAATTTAACAGATGTTCGTTCCAAGTCACGAGCTTTGTACGTATGCACCACCTACAAACGGTGGAGGTCGTTACCGAACAGTCTAACGGCTCACTTGTTAACCGAAATAGCGCCGGCCTGCCTGCAGCCTCCTGTCTCTGTTCAACATATTCCGCCTGCGCTGACTCACTTTAAGAGCTTTTTCATTGAGTTCAGTTACGTACGGTCAACTCTCCCAGAAAATGAGCTTTCCGTGGTGAAGTTAGTTTATAATAAACTACTGGCAACCAAGAACAGGAACAACATCGAACACAAATACCCCAATCATCGCTGGCCAGTGATATGGAAAAACATACATAGCCGTGATTTACCAACGTCAGTGAAAGCCTCTTGGTACAGGGTCGTGAACCGTAAAATAAGTACCAATTCACGACTTCATGCTCTACATTTGGCTGACTCACCTTTGTGCCTAACGTGCAACTTGCCTGATACTGATGAACATCGTTTTCTGTGCACCACTGTCCAAGCAGTTTGGCCATGCATTCGCCGAAAACTGGCTACGATTATGAGGACTTCCCAGCTTTGTATTAAACCTGAAGATTTCCTGTATCCGGATTCAGTGCCGTACCCGAACACCAAACGGAACTCTGTCAATTGGTTGAAGGGTCATTATGTTCATTATTTACAGACGCAAGAACCCAAGAGTGAGGCGGCGTTCTGTCTTTACCTGGCATTACAGTTTCACATACTTTCACAGACGAGACATTACAGGAAACGATATGCGAATTTTTTAGAAGTCGTTCTTCGATGAAAGAAGTATTTTTTTCTTTCCTTCATTCTACATTGCTTTGTTTTTTCTCTTTTCTTCTTCAAATGTCACAGTGACGTATACTGAACAGTGTTACGACAAGGACTATTTTATTTTCTTCTGTTTTTCTAGCGGACCAGAGTTCCTTTTTCATTTTCTATTTAAAAAAAAAAAAAAAAAAAAAATATATATATATATATTCTACTTTGTCACCATTGCGGGACTATGCAATAGGTTTAGAGGTATCTTTGGTTTGGAAATCGGAATAGTTCAGAAGAATAAGTACTTCAGAAATCATGGCAGATGAAGCCGACGCCGACGAAGGCGATTTATGGCGAGCGCAAGGCGGGGCTGAAGGGGAGGAAGGAGGCCCTCAAAAAAAAAAAAAAAAAAAAAAAAAAAAAAAAAAATGGATAAGGCGTCGGACTTCGGCTCTGAAGATTACAGGTTCGAATGCTGTCACGCTTGTGTTTTTCCAGTTCTGAAAAAGAAACATACCGTTTTAATGTAGCAATTGAGCAGTACGAAACCGTCTGAATGTTGCTGTTGACCATTTTTTGCTTGGAGATGCTCTTGAGCTTGAAACACACACAGCAAGACCGGTGTTAACTAACGAAATGGTCGGCAGAGTGCCGACACCGCGAGTTTTGACTGGCACTTGCACATCTAAAACAACGTCGGAAAGTAACTCGTTCGGCTTTTGAGTCACATAAAGTATGTGTGTTAATTTTGACGCCACTAGCTCTGCTTGTTGTCATGCAATTTCTTTGCCTCTCAGAAATGATTATGACATAAAAGTGAAGTGCGTGACGAGTGTGACGTTAGGAAAACATTAGGCAGTATGGAGAGATGCTGTATGGGACCACCCAACCCAAACGAGTACTGTGTGACGTGCTACCCGGCAAATATTCACCGAGGTAGCCGGCTATCTCAGTCGGTAGAGCGTCAGACACTTAATCCCAGAGTCGTGGGTACGAGCCAGACGCTGGGCGAAACGGAATTTTGTTCCGCTGCAGGTGTAAATTACTGTTTTTCTGATTAACGAGATTTAATGGAAATAGCAACTTTAAACTTTGCCTACGTCTCTGTCAGTCGCAAGGAAACTGTATTTGAAGGTGACGGTGATTTTGTAGACATGTGTAAAAGACATGTTCTGAAATGCAAGTGTTGTGGTTTGGAGAGCACATCGGTTACGTGTCAGATGTGTAGCCAAGCAGTAATTTGTCGCCATAGCTGCAAATATTAGCCGGTAATATGAAGTGTTGTCAGCTAAAGTCTGATGGTGCAGACGACCGTAAGGACGAAGTACCCAAGAGTACCGCTAGGCCGCGCCTCTTTAGCTCAGTGGTAGAGCACTGGTCTAATAAACCAGGGGTTGTAAGTTCCATCCTCACAGGAGAAAGATGAATTTTGGAAATCAGTTGCGCGTCGTGGCCGTATAGCAAACAGTACCTGTGATGACGAACAATTAGCGACAGGCGTTTTTTTAAGATTTACTCTCAGATGTGATTAAGGCGAATGGCGCAGATAAAGCATTTGCCAAAGCGGTACAGCATAAGGTGGGACGAGGCAGTCTGAATAACATTTTATAGATGTATTTCTCACGTATCTCAGAGTCTCTCGCGATCTTCGTCGTCGTCGTCGTCGTCGTCGTCGTCGTCGTCGTCGTCGTCGCCGCCGCCGCTTCTGCAGAAGTAGCAAATGGCCATCGTAGCAAATGCGGCGAGGGACGGCCTGCCTTCGATTCCGAATGCACAAATTGTGTGGTCTTGTTTCTCAGTCTATATTTGGTCGGTCTCGTCAGAGGTTGAATGTAACGAATGGGTGGGAAAGAGCAAGGGGCAGCGGCTGTGTAGAACGAAAACACAAATCCTCAGGGGTGTGAGCGTTTCGAGATGAGTCGTATACATGTAAATGTTGGTCGTCAGTGACCGTGTGGCCT
Source organism: Schistocerca gregaria (assembly GCF_023897955.1). Taxonomy (NCBI): domain Eukaryota; kingdom Metazoa; phylum Arthropoda; class Insecta; order Orthoptera; family Acrididae; genus Schistocerca; species Schistocerca gregaria. The sequence goes on from NW_026062340.1 coordinate 21,834, forward strand.
AATGGATAAGGCGTCGGACTTCGGCTCTGAAGATTACAGGTTCGAATGCTGTCACGCTTGTGTTTTTCCAGTTCTGAAAAAGAAACATACCGTTTTAATGTAGCAATTGAGCAGTACGAAACCGTCTGAATGTTGCTGTTGACCATTTTTTGCTTGGAGATGCTCTTGAGCTTGAAACACACACAGCAAGACCGGTGTTAACTAACGAAATGGTCGGCAGAGTGCCGACACCGCGAGTTTTGACTGGCACTTGCACATCTAAAACAACGTCGGAAAGTAACTCGTTCGGCTTTTGAGTCACATAAAGTATGTGTGTTAATTTTGACGCCACTAGCTCTGCTTGTTGTCATGCAATTTCTTTGCCTCTCAGAAATGATTATGACATAAAAGTGAAGTACGTGACGAGTGTGACGTTAGGAAAACATTAGGCAGCATGGAGAGATTCTGTATGGGACCACCCAACCCAAACGAGTGCTGTGTGACGTGCTACCCGGCAAGTATTCACCGAGGTAGCCGGCTATCTCAGTCGGTAGAGCGTCTGACTCTTAATCCCAGGGTCGTGGGTTCGAGCCAGACGCTGGGCGGAACGGAATTTTGTTCCGCTGCAGGTGTAAATTACCGTTTTTCTGATTAACGAGATTTAATGGAAATAGCAACTTTAAACTTTGCCTACGTCTCTGTCAGTCGCAAGGAAACTGTATTTGAAGGTGAAGGTGATTTTGTAGACATGTGTGAAAGACATGTTCTGAAATGCAAGTGTTGTGGTTTGGAGAGCACATCGGTTACGTGTCAGATGTGTAGCCAAGCAGTAATTTGTCGCCATAGCTGCAAATATTAGCCGGTAATATGAAGTGTTGTCAGCTAAAGTCTGATGGTGCAGACGACCGTAAGGACGAAGTACCCAAGAGTACCGCTAGGCCGCGCCTCTTTAGCTCAGTGGTAGAGCACTGGTCTAATAAACCAGGGGTTGTAAGTTCCATCCTCACAGGATAAAGATGAATTTTGGAAATCAGTTGCGCGTCGTGGCCGTATAGCAAACAGTACCTGTGATGACGAACAATTAGCGACAGGCGTTTTTTTAAGATTTACTCTCAGATGTGATTAAGGCGAATGGCGCAGATAAAGCATTTGCCAAAGCGGTACAGCATAAGGTGGGACGAGGCAGTCTGAATTACATTTTATAGATGTATTTCTCACATATCTCAGAGCCTCTCGCGATCTTCGTCGTCGTCGTCGTCGTCGTCGTCGTCGCCGCCGCCGCTTCTGCAGAAGTAGCAAATGGCCATCGTAGCAAATGCGGCGAGGGACGCCCTGCCTTCGATTCCGAATGCACAAAGTGTGTGGTCTTGTTTCTCAGTCTATATTTGGTCGGTCACGTCAGAGGTTGAATGTAACGAATGGGTGGGAAAGAGCAAGGGGCAGCGGCTGTGTAGAACGAAAACACAAATCCTCAGGGGTGTGAGCGTTTCGAGATGAGTCGTATACATGTAAATGTTGGTCGTCAGTGACCGTGTGGCCTAATGGATAAGGCGTCGGACTTCGGCTCTGAAGATTACAGGTTCGAATGCTGTCACGCTTGTGTTTTTCCAGTTCTGAAAAAGAAACATACCGTTTTAATGTAGCAATTGAGCAGTACGAAACCGTCTGAATGTTGCTGTTGACCATTTTTTGCTTGGAGATGCTCTTGAGCTTGAAACACACACAGCAAGACCGGTGTTAACTAACGAAATGGTCGGCAGAGTGCCGACACCGCGAGTTTTGACTGGCACTTGCACATCTAAAACAACGTCGGAAAGTAACTCGTTCGGCTTTTGAGTCACATAAAGTATGTGTGTTAATTTTGACGCCACTAGCTCTGCTTGTTGTCATGCAATTTCTTTGCCTCTCAGAAATGATTATGACATAAAAGTGAAGTGCGTGACGAGTGTGACGTTAGGAAAACATTAGGCAGTATGGAGAGATGCTGTATGGGACCACCCAACCCAAACGAGTACTGTGTGACGTGCTACCCGGCAAATATTCACCGAGGTAGCCGGCTATCTCAGTCGGTAGAGCGTCAGACACTTAATCCCAGGGTCGTGGGTTCGAGCCAGACGCTGGGCGAAACGGAATTTTGTTCCGCTGCAGGTGTAAATTACTGTTTTTCTGATTAACGAGATTTAATGGAAATAGCAACTTTAAACTTTGCCTACGTCTCTGTCAGTCGCAAGGAAACTGTATTTGAAGGTGAAGGTGATTTTGTAGACATGTGTAAAAGACATGTTCTGAAATGCAAGTGTTGTGGTTTGGAGAGCACATCGGTTACGTGTCAGATGTGTAGCCAAGCAGTAATTTGTCGCCATAGCTGCAAATATTAGCCGGTAATATGAAGTGTTGTCAGCTAAAGTCTGATGGTGCAGACGACCGTAAGGACGAAGTACCCAAGAGTACCGCTAGGCCGCGCCTCTTTAGCTCAGTGGTAGAGCACTGGTCTAATAAACCAGGGGTTGTAAGTTCCATCCTCACAGGAGAAAGATGAATTTTGGAAATCAGTTGCGCGTCGTGGCCGTATAGCAAACAGTACCTGTGATGACGAACAATTAGCGACAGGCGTTTTTTTAAGATTTACTCTCAGATGTGATTAAGGCGAATGGCGCAGATAAAGCATTTGCCAAAGCGGTACAGCATAAGGTGGGACGAGGCAGTCTGAATAACATTTTATAGATGTATTTCTGACGTATCTCAGAGTCTCTCGCGATCTTCGTCGTCGTCGTCGTCGTCGTCGTCGTCGTCGTCGTCGTCGTCGCCGCCGCCGCTTCTGCAGAAGTAGCAAATGGCCATCGTAGCAAATGCGGCGAGGGACGGCCTGCCTTCGATTCCGAATGCACAAATTGTGTGGTCTTGTTTCTCAGTCTATATTTGGTCGGTCTCGTCAGAGGTTGAATGTAACGAATGGGTGGTAAAGAGCAAGGGGCAGCGGCTGTGTAGAACGAAAACACAAATCCTCAGGGGTGTGAGCGTTTCGAGATGAGTCGTATACATGTAAATGTTGATCGTCAGTGACCGTGTGGTCTAATGGATAAGGCGTCGGACTTCGTATCTGAAGATTACAGGTTCGAATGCTGTCACGCTTGTGTTTTTCCAGTTCTGAAAAAGAAACATACCGTTTTAATGTAGCAATTGAGCAGTACGAAACCGTCTGAATGTTGCTGTTGACCATTTTTTGCTTGGAGATGCTCTTGAGCTTGAAACACACACAGCAAGACCGGTGTTAACTAACGAAATGGTCGGCAGAGTGCCGACACCGCGAGTTTTGACTGGCACTTGCACATCTAAAACAACGTCGGAAAGTAACTCGTTCGGCTTTTGAGTCACATAAAGTATGTGTGTTAATTTTGACGCCACTAGCTCTGCTTGTTGTCATGCAATTTCTTTGCCTCTCAGAAATGATTATGACATAAAAGTGAAGTACGTGACGAGTGTGACGTTAGGAAAACATTAGGCAGCATGGAGAGATTCTGTATGGGACCACCCAACCCAAACGAGTGCTGTGTGACGTGCTACCCGGCAAGTATTCACCGAGGTAGCCGGCTATCTCAGTCGGTAGAGCGTCAGACTCTTAATCCCAGGGTCGTGGGTTCGAGCCAGACGCTGGGCTGAACGGAATTTTGTTCCGCTGCAGGTGTAAATTACCGTTTTTCTGATTAACGAGATTTAATGGAAATAGCAACTTTAAACTTTGCCTACGTCTCTGTCAGTCGCAAGGAAACTGTATTTGAAGGTGAAGGTGATTTTGTAGACATGTGTGAAAGACATGTTCTGAAATGCAAGTGTTGTGGTTTGGAGAGCACATCGGTTAAGTGTCAGATGTGTAGCCAAGCAGTAATTTGTCGCCATAGCTGCAAATATTAGCCGGTAATATGAAGTGTTGTCAGCTAAAGTCTGATGGTGCAGACGACCGTAAGGACGAAGTACCCAAGAGTACCGCTAGGCCGCGCCTCTTTAGCTCAGTGGTAGAGCACTGGTCTAATAAACCAGGGGTTGTAAGTTCCATCCTCACAGGAGAAAGATGAATTTTGGAAGTCAGTTGCGCGTCGTGGCCGTATAGCAAACAGTACCTGTGATGACGAACAATTAGCGACAGGCGTTTTTTTAAGATTTACTCTCAGATGTGATTAAGGCGAATGGCGCAGATAAAGCATTTGCCAAAGCGGTACAGCATAAGGTGGGACGAGGCAGTCTGAATAACATTTTATAGATGTATTTCTCACGTATCTCAGAGTCTCTCGCGATCTTCGTCGTCGTCGTCGTCGTCGTCGTCGTCGTCGTCGTCGTCGCCGCCGCCGCTTCTGCAGAAGTAGCAAATGGCCATCGTAGCAAATGCGGCGAGGGACGGCCTGCCTTCGATTCCGAATGCACAAATTGTGTGGTCTTGTTTCTCAGTCTATATTTGGTCGGTCTCGTCAGAGGTTGAATGTAACGAATGGGTGGGAAAGAGCAAGGGGCAGCGGCTGTGTAGAACGAAAACACAAATCCTCAGGGGTGTGAGCGTTTCGAGATGAGTCGTATACATGTAAATGTTGATCGTCAGTGACCGTGTGGTCTAATGGATAAGGCGTCGGACTTCGTATCTGAAGATTACAGGTTCGAATGCTGTCACGCTTGTGTTTTTCCAGTTCTGAAAAAGAAACATACCGTTTTAATGTAGCAATTGAGCAGTACGAAACCGTCTGAATGTTGCTGTTGACCATTTTTTGCTTGGAGATGCTCTTGAGCTTGAAACACACACAGCAAGACCGGTGTTAACTAACGAAATGGTCGGCAGAGTGCCGACACCGCGAGTTTTGACTGGCACTTGCACATCTAAAACAACGTCGGAAAGTAACTCGTTCGGCTTTTGAGTCACATAAAGTATGTGTGTTAATTTTGACGCCACTAGCTCTGCTTGTTGTCATGCAATTTCTTTGCCTCTCAGAAATGATTATGACATAAAAGTGAAGTGCGTGACGAGTGTGACGTTAGGAAAACATTAGGCAGCATGGAGAGATTCTGTATGGGACCACCCAACCCAAACGAGTGCTGTGTGACGTGCTACCCGGCAAGTATTCACCGAGGTAGCCGGCTATCTCAGTCGGTAGAGCGTCAGACTCTTAATCCCAGGGTCGTGGGTTCGAGCCAGACGCTGGGCTGAACGGAATTTTGTTCCGCTGCAGGTGTAAATTACCGTTTTTCTGATTAACGAGATTTAATGGAAATAGCAACTTTAAACTTTGCCTACGTCTCTGTCAGTCGCAAGGAAACTGTATTTGAAGGTGAAGGTGATTTTGTAGACATGTGTGAAAGACATGTTCTGAAATGCAAGTGTTGTGGTTTGGAGAGCACATCGGTTAAGTGTCAGATGTGTAGCCAAGCAGTAATTTGTCGCCATAGCTGCAAATATTAGCCGGTAATATGAAGTGTTGTCAGCTAAAGTCTGATGGTGCAGACGACCGTAAGGACGAAGTACCCAAGAGTACCGCTAGGCCGCGCCTCTTTAGCTCAGTGGTAGAGCACTGGTCTAATAAACCAGGGGTTGTAAGTTCCATCCTCACAGGAGAAAGATGAATTTTGGAAATCAGTTGCGCGTCGTGGCCGTATAGCAAACAGTACCTGTGATGACGAACAATTAGCGACAGGCGTTTTTTTAAGATTTACTCTCAGATGTGATTAAGGCGAATGGCGCAGATAAAGCATTTGCCAAAGCGGTACAGCATAAGGTGGGACGAGGCAGTCTGAATAACATTTTATAGATGTATTTCTCACGTATCTCAGAGTCTCTCGCGATCTTCGTCGTCGTCGTCGTCGTCGTCGTCGTCGCCGCCGCCGCTTCTGCAGAAGTAGCAAATGGCCATCGTAGCAAATGCGGCGAGGGACGGCCTGCCTTCGATTCCGAATGCACAAATTGTGTGGTCTTGTTTCTCAGTCTATATTTGGTCGGTCTCGTCAGAGGTTGAATGTAACGAATGGGTGGGAAAGAGCAAGGGGCAGCGGCTGTGTAGAACGAAAACACAAATCCTCAGGGGTGTGAGCGTTTCGAGATGAGTCGTATACATGTAAATGTTGATCGTCAGTGACCGTGTGGTCTAATGGATAAGGCGTCGGACTTCGTATCTGAAGATTACAGGTTCGAATGCTGTCACGCTTGTGTTTTTCCAGTTCTGAAAAAGAAACATACCGTTTTAATGTAGCAATTGAGCAGTACGAAACCGTCTGAATGTTGCTGTTGACCATTTTTTGCTTGGAGATGCTCTTGAGCTTGAAACACACACAGCAAGACCGGTGTTAACTAACGAAATGGTCGGCAGAGTGCCGACACCGCGAGTTTTGACTGGCACTTGCACATCTAAAACAACGTCGGAAAGTAACTCGTTCGGCTTTTGAGTCACATAAAGTATGTGTGTTAATTTTGACGCCACTAGCTCTGCTTGTTGTCATGCAATTTCTTTGCCTCTCAGAAATGATTATGACATAAAAGTGAAGTGCGTGACGAGTGTGACGTTAGGAAAACATTAGGCAGCATGGAGAGATTCTGTATGGGACCACCCAACCCAAACGAGTGCTGTGTGACGTGCTACCCGGCAAGTATTCACCGAGGTAGCCGGCTATCTCAGTCGGTAGAGCGTCAGACTCTTAATCCCAGGGTCGTGGGTTCGAGCCAGACGCTGGGCTGAACGGAATTTTGTTCCGCTGCAGGTGTAAATTACCGTTTTTCTGATTAACGAGATTTAATGGAAATAGCAACTTTAAACTTTGCCTACGTCTCTGTCAGTCGCAAGGAAACTGTATTTGAAGGTGAAGGTGATTTTGTAGACATGTGTGAAAGACATGTTCTGAAATGCAAGTGTTGTGGTTTGGAGAGCACATCGGTTAAGTGTCAGATGTGTAGCCAAGCAGTAATTTGTCGCCATAGCTGCAAATATTAGCCGGTAATATGAAGTGTTGTCAGCTAAAGTCTGATGGTGCAGACGACCGTAAGGACGAAGTACCCAAGAGTACCGCTAGGCCGCGCCTCTTTAGCTCAGTGGTAGAGCACTGGTCTAATAAACCAGGGGTTGTAAGTTCCATCCTCACAGGAGAAAGATGAATTTTGGAAATCAGTTGCGCGTCGTGGCCGTATAGCAAACAGTACCTGTGATGACGAACAATTAGCGACAGGCGTTTTTTTAAGATTTACTCTCAGATGTGATTAAGGCGAATGGCGCAGATAAAGCATTTGCCAAAGCGGTACAGCATAAGGTGGGACGAGGCAGTCTGAATAACATTTTATAGATGTATTTCTCACGTATCTCAGAGTCTCTCGCGATCTTCGTCGTCGTCGTCGTCGTCGTCGTCGTCGTCGTCGTCGTCGCCGCCGCCGCTTCTGCAGAAGTAGCAAATGGCCATCGTAGCAAATGCGGCGAGGGACGGCCTGCCTTCGATTCCGAATGCACAAATTGTGTGGTCTTGTTTCTCAGTCTATATTTGGTCGGTCTCGTCAGAGGTTGAATGTAACGAATGGGTGGGAAAGAGCAAGGGGCAGCGGCTGTGTAGAACGAAAACACAAATCCTCAGGGGTGTGAGCGTTTCGAGATGAGTCGTATACATGTAAATGTTGATCGTCAGTGACCGTGTGGTCTAATGGATAAGGCGTCGGACTTCGTATCTGAAGATTACAGGTTCGAATGCTGTCACGCTTGTGTTTTTCCAGTTCTGAAAAAGAAACATACCGTTTTAATGTAGCAATTGAGCAGTACGAAACCGTCTGAATGTTGCTGTTGACCATTTTTTGCTTGGAGATGCTCTTGAGCTTGAAACACACACAGCAAGACCGGTGTTAACTAACGAAATGGTCGGCAGAGTGCCGACACCGCGAGTTTTGACTGGCACTTGCACATCTAAAACAACGTCGGAAAGTAACTCGTTCGGCTTTTGAGTCACATAAAGTATGTGTGTTAATTTTGACGCCACTAGCTCTGCTTGTTGTCATGCAATTTCTTTGCCTCTCAGAAATGATTATGACATAAAAGTGAAGTACGTGACGAGTGTGACGTTAGGAAAACATTAGGCAGCATGGAGAGATTCTGTATGGGACCACCCAACCCAAACGAGTGCTGTGTGACGTGCTACCCGGCAAGTATTCACCGAGGTAGCCGGCTATCTCAGTCGGTAGAGCGTCTGACTCTTAATCCCAGGGTCGTGGGTTCGAGCCAGACGCTGGGCGGAACGGAATTTTGTTCCGCTGCAGGTGTAAATTACCGTTTTTCTGATTAACGAGATTTAATGGAAATAGCAACTTTAAACTTTGCCTACGTCTCTGTCAGTCGCAAGGAAACTGTATTTGAAGGTGAAGGTGATTTTGTAGACATGTGTGAAAGACATGTTCTGAAATGCAAGTGTTGTGGTTTGGAGAGCACATCGGTTACGTGTCAGATGTGTAGCCAAGCAGTAATTTGTCGCCATAGCTGCAAATATTAGCCGGTAATATGAAGTGTTGTCAGCTAAAGTCTGATGGTGCAGACGACCGTAAGGACGAAGTACCCAAGAGTACCGCTAGGCCGCGCCTCTTTAGCTCAGTGGTAGAGCACTGGTCTAATAAACCAGGGGTTGTAAGTTCCATCCTCACAGGATAAAGATGAATTTTGGAAATCAGTTGCGCGTCGTGGCCGTATAGCAAACAGTACCTGTGATGACGAACAATTAGCGACAGGCGTTTTTTTAAGATTTACTCTCAGATGTGATTAAGGCGAATGGCGCAGATAAAGCATTTGCCAAAGCGGTACAGCATAAGGTGGGACGAGGCAGTCTGAATTACATTTTATAGATGTATTTCTCACATATCTCAGAGCCTCTCGCGATCTTCGTCGTCGTCGTCGTCGTCGTCGTCGTCGCCGCCGCCGCTTCTGCAGAAGTAGCAAATGGCCATCGTAGCAAATGCGGCGAGGGACGCCCTGCCTTCGATTCCGAATGCACAAAGTGTGTGGTCTTGTTTCTCAGTCTATATTTGGTCGGTCACGTCAGAGGTTGAATGTAACGAATGGGTGGGAAAGAGCAAGGGGCAGCGGCTGTGTAGAACGAAAACACAAATCCTCAGGGGTGTGAGCGTTTCGAGATGAGTCGTATACATGTAAATGTTGGTCGTCAGTGACCGTGTGGCCTAATGGATAAGGCGTCGGACTTCGGCTCTGAAGATTACAGGTTCGAATGCTGTCACGCTTGTGTTTTTCCAGTTCTGAAAAAGAAACATACCGTTTTAATGTAGCAATTGAGCAGTACGAAACCGTCTGAATGTTGCTGTTGACCATTTTTTGCTTGGAGATGCTCTTGAGCTTGAAACACACACAGCAAGACCGGTGTTAACTAACGAAATGGTCGGCAGAGTGCCGACACCGCGAGTTTTGACTGGCACTTGCACATCTAAAACAACGTCGGAAAGTAACTCGTTCGGCTTTTGAGTCACATAAAGTATGTGTGTTAATTTTGACGCCACTAGCTCTGCTTGTTGTCATGCAATTTCTTTGCCTCTCAGAAATGATTATGACATAAAAGTGAAGTGCGTGACGAGTGTGACGTTAGGAAAACATTAGGCAGTATGGAGAGATGCTGTATGGGACCACCCAACCCAAACGAGTACTGTGTGACGTGCTACCCGGCAAATATTCACCGAGGTAGCCGGCTATCTCAGTCGGTAGAGCGTCAGACACTTAATCCCAGGGTCGTGGGTTCGAGCCAGACGCTGGGCGAAACGGAATTTTGTTCCGCTGCAGGTGTAAATTACTGTTTTTCTGATTAACGAGATTTAATGGAAATAGCAACTTTAAACTTTGCCTACGTCTCTGTCAGTCGCAAGGAAACTGTATTTGAAGGTGAAGGTGATTTTGTAGACATGTGTAAAAGACATGTTCTGAAATGCAAGTGTTGTGGTTTGGAGAGCACATCGGTTACGTGTCAGATGTGTAGCCAAGCAGTAATTTGTCGCCATAGCTGCAAATATTAGCCGGTAATATGAAGTGTTGTCAGCTAAAGTCTGATGGTGCAGACGACCGTAAGGACGAAGTACCCAAGAGTACCGCTAGGCCGCGCCTCTTTAGCTCAGTGGTAGAGCACTGGTCTAATAAACCAGGGGTTGTAAGTTCCATCCTCACAGGAGAAAGATGAATTTTGGAAATCAGTTGCGCGTCGTGGCCGTATAGCAAACAGTACCTGTGATGACGAACAATTAGCGACAGGCGTTTTTTTAAGATTTACTCTCAGATGTGATTAAGGCGAATGGCGCAGATAAAGCATTTGCCAAAGCGGTACAGCATAAGGTGGGACGAGGCAGTCTGAATAACATTTTATAGATGTATTTCTGACGTATCTCAGAGTCTCTCGCGATCTTCGTCGTCGTCGTCGTCGTCGTCGTCGTCGTCGTCGTCGTCGCCGCCGCCGCTTCTGCAGAAGTAGCAAATGGCCATCGTAGCAAATGCGGCGAGGGACGGCCTGCCTTCGATTCCGAATGCACAAATTGTGTGGTCTTGTTTCTCAGTCTATATTTGGTCGGTCTCGTCAGAGGTTGAATGTAACGAATGGGTGGTAAAGAGCAAGGGGCAGCGGCTGTGTAGAACGAAAACACAAATCCTCAGGGGTGTGAGCGTTTCGAGATGAGTCGTATACATGTAAATGTTGATCGTCAGTGACCGTGTGGTCTAATGGATAAGGCGTCGGACTTCGTATCTGAAGATTACAGGTTCGAATGCTGTCACGCTTGTGTTTTTCCAGTTCTGAAAAAGAAACATACCGTTTTAATGTAGCAATTGAGCAGTACGAAACCGTCTGAATGTTGCTGTTGACCATTTTTTGCTTGGAGATGCTCTTGAGCTTGAAACACACACAGCAAGACCGGTGTTAACTAACGAAATGGTCGGCAGAGTGCCGACACCGCGAGTTTTGACTGGCACTTGCACATCTAAAACAACGTCGGAAAGTAACTCGTTCGGCTTTTGAGTCACATAAAGTATGTGTGTTAATTTTGACGCCACTAGCTCTGCTTGTTGTCATGCAATTTCTTTGCCTCTCAGAAATGATTATGACATAAAAGTGAAGTACGTGACGAGTGTGACGTTAGGAAAACATTAGGCAGCATGGAGAGATTCTGTATGGGACCACCCAACCCAAACGAGTGCTGTGTGACGTGCTACCCGGCAAGTATTCACCGAGGTAGCCGGCTATCTCAGTCGGTAGAGCGTCAGACTCTTAATCCCAGGGTCGTGGGTTCGAGCCAGACGCTGGGCTGAACGGAATTTTGTTCCGCTGCAGGTGTAAATTACCGTTTTTCTGATTAACGAGATTTAATGGAAATAGCAACTTTAAACTTTGCCTACGTCTCTGTCAGTCGCAAGGAAACTGTATTTGAAGGTGAAGGTGATTTTGTAGACATGTGTGAAAGACATGTTCTGAAATGCAAGTGTTGTGGTTTGGAGAGCACATCGGTTAAGTGTCAGATGTGTAGCCAAGCAGTAATTTGTCGCCATAGCTGCAAATATTAGCCGGTAATATGAAGTGTTGTCAGCTAAAGTCTGATGGTGCAGACGACCGTAAGGACGAAGTACCCAAGAGTACCGCTAGGCCGCGCCTCTTTAGCTCAGTGGTAGAGCACTGGTCTAATAAACCAGGGGTTGTAAGTTCCATCCTCACAGGAGAAAGATGAATTTTGGAAATCAGTTGCGCGTCGTGGCCGTATAGCAAACAGTACCTGTGATGACGAACAATTAGCGACAGGCGTTTTTTTAAGATTTACTCTCAGATGTGATTAAGGCGAATGGCGCAGATAAAGCATTTGCCAAAGCGGTACAGCATAAGGTGGGACGAGGCAGTCTGAATAACATTTTATAGATGTATTTCTCACGTATCTCAGAGTCTCTCGCGATCTTCGTCGTCGTCGTCGTCGTCGTCGTCGTCGTCGTCGTCGTCGTCGTCGTCGCCGCCGCCGCTTCTGCAGAAGTAGCAAATGGCCATCGTAGCAAATGCGGCGAGGGACGGCCTGCCTTCGATTCCGAATGCACAAATTGTGTGGTCTTGTTTCTCAGTCTATATTTGGTCGGTCTCGTCAGAGGTTGAATGTAACGAATGGGTGGGAAAGAGCAAGGGGCAGCGGCTGTGTAGAACGAAAACACAAATCCTCAGGGGTGTGAGCGTTTCGAGATGAGTCGTATACATGTAAATGTTGATCGTCAGTGACCGTGTGGTCTAATGGATAAGGCGTCGGACTTCGTATCTGAAGATTACAGGTTCGAATGCTGTCACGCTTGTGTTTTTCCAGTTCTGAAAAAGAAACATACCGTTTTAATGTAGCAATTGAGCAGTACGAAACCGTCTGAATGTTGCTGTTGACCATTTTTTGCTTGGAGATGCTCTTGAGCTTGAAACACACACAGCAAGACCGGTGTTAACTAACGAAATGGTCGGCAGAGTGCCGACACCGCGAGTTTTGACTGGCACTTGCACATCTAAAACAACGTCGGAAAGTAACTCGTTCGGCTTTTGAGTCACATAAAGTATGTGTGTTAATTTTGACGCCACTAGCTCTGCTTGTTGTCATGCAATTTCTTTGCCTCTCAGAAATGATTATGACATAAAAGTGAAGTGCGTGACGAGTGTGACGTTAGGAAAACATTAGGCAGCATGGAGAGATTCTGTATGGGACCACCCAACCCAAACGAGTGCTGTGTGACGTGCTACCCGGCAAGTATTCACCGAGGTAGCCGGCTATCTCAGTCGGTAGAGCGTCAGACTCTTAATCCCAGGGTCGTGGGTTCGAGCCAGACGCTGGGCTGAACGGAATTTTGTTCCGCTGCAGGTGTAAATTACCGTTTTTCTGATTAACGAGATTTAATGGAAATAGCAACTTTAAACTTTGCCTACGTCTCTGTCAGTCGCAAGGAAACTGTATTTGAAGGTGAAGGTGATTTTGTAGACATGTGTGAAAGACATGTTCTGAAATGCAAGTGTTGTGGTTTGGAGAGCACATCGGTTAAGTGTCAGATGTGTAGCCAAGCAGTAATTTGTCGCCATAGCTGCAAATATTAGCCGGTAATATGAAGTGTTGTCAGCTAAAGTCTGATGGTGCAGACGACCGTAAGGACGAAGTACCCAAGAGTACCGCTAGGCCGCGCCTCTTTAGCTCAGTGGTAGAGCACTGGTCTAATAAACCAGGGGTTGTAAGTTCCATCCTCACAGGAGAAAGATGAATTTTGGAAATCAGTTGCGCGTCGTGGCCGTATAGCAAACAGTACCTGTGATGACGAACAATTAGCGACAGGCGTTTTTTTAAGATTTACTCTCAGATGTGATTAAGGCGAATGGCGCAGATAAAGCATTTGCCAAAGCGGTACAGCATAAGGTGGGACGAGGCAGTCTGAATAACATTTTATAGATGTATTTCTCACGTATCTCAGAGTCTCTCGCGATCTTCGTCGTCGTCGTCGTCGTCGTCGTCGTCGCCGCCGCCGCTTCTGCAGAAGTAGCAAATGGCCATCGTAGCAAATGCGGCGAGGGACGGCCTGCCTTCGATTCCGAATGCACAAATTGTGTGGTCTTGTTTCTCAGTCTATATTTGGTCGGTCTCGTCAGAGGTTGAATGTAACGAATGGGTGGGAAAGAGCAAGGGGCAGCGGCTGTGTAGAACGAAAACACAAATCCTCAGGGGTGTGAGCGTTTCGAGATGAGTCGTATACATGTAAATGTTGATCGTCAGTGACCGTGTGGTCTAATGGATAAGGCGTCGGACTTCGTATCTGAAGATTACAGGTTCGAATGCTGTCACGCTTGTGTTTTTCCAGTTCTGAAAAAGAAACATACCGTTTTAATGTAGCAATTGAGCAGTACGAAACCGTCTGAATGTTGCTGTTGACCATTTTTTGCTTGGAGATGCTCTTGAGCTTGAAACACACACAGCAAGACCGGTGTTAACTAACGAAATGGTCGGCAGAGTGCCGACACCGCGAGTTTTGACTGGCACTTGCACATCTAAAACAACGTCGGAAAGTAACTCGTTCGGCTTTTGAGTCACATAAAGTATGTGTGTTAATTTTGACGCCACTAGCTCTGCTTGTTGTCATGCAATTTCTTTGCCTCTCAGAAATGATTATGACATAAAAGTGAAGTGCGTGACGAGTGTGACGTTAGGAAAACATTAGGCAGCATGGAGAGATTCTGTATGGGACCACCCAACCCAAACGAGTGCTGTGTGACGTGCTACCCGGCAAGTATTCACCGAGGTAGCCGGCTATCTCAGTCGGTAGAGCGTCAGACTCTTAATCCCAGGGTCGTGGGTTCGAGCCAGACGCTGGGCTGAACGGAATTTTGTTCCGCTGCAGGTGTAAATTACCGTTTTTCTGATTAACGAGATTTAATGGAAATAGCAACTTTAAACTTTGCCTACGTCTCTGTCAGTCGCAAGGAAACTGTATTTGAAGGTGAAGGTGATTTTGTAGACATGTGTGAAAGACATGTTCTGAAATGCAAGTGTTGTGGTTTGGAGAGCACATCGGTTAAGTGTCAGATGTGTAGCCAAGCAGTAATTTGTCGCCATAGCTGCAAATATTAGCCGGTAATATGAAGTGTTGTCAGCTAAAGTCTGATGGTGCAGACGACCGTAAGGACGAAGTACCCAAGAGTACCGCTAGGCCGCGCCTCTTTAGCTCAGTGGTAGAGCACTGGTCTAATAAACCAGGGGTTGTAAGTTCCATCCTCACAGGAGAAAGATGAATTTTGGAAATCAGTTGCGCGTCGTGGCCGTATAGCAAACAGTACCTGTGATGACGAACAATTAGCGACAGGCGTTTTTTTAAGATTTACTCTCAGATGTGATTAAGGCGAATGGCGCAGATAAAGCATTTGCCAAAGCGGTACAGCATAAGGTGGGACGAGGCAGTCTGAATAACATTTTATAGATGTATTTCTCACGTATCTCAGAGTCTCTCGCGATCTTCGTCGTCGTCGTCGTCGTCGTCGTCGTCGCCGCCGCCGCTTCTGCAGAAGTAGCAAATGGCCATCGTAGCAAATGCGGCGAGGGACGGCCTGCCTTCGATTCCGAATGCACAAATTGTGTGGTCTTGTTTCTCAGTCTATATTTGGTCGGTCTCGTCAGAGGTTGAATGTAACGAATGGGTGGGAAAGAGCAAGGGGCAGCGGCTGTGTAGAACGAAAACACAAATCCTCAGGGGTGTGAGCGTTTCGAGATGAGTCGTATACATGTAAATGTTGATCGTCAGTGACCGTGTGGTCTAATGGATAAGGCGTCGGACTTCGTATCTGAAGATTACAGGTTCGAATGCTGTCACGCTTGTGTTTTTCCAGTTCTGAAAAAGAAACATACCGTTTTAATGTAGCAATTGAGCAGTACGAAACCGTCTGAATGTTGCTGTTGACCATTTTTTGCTTGGAGATGCTCTTGAGCTTGAAACACACACAGCAAGACCGGTGTTAACTAACGAAATGGTCGGCAGAGTGCCGACACCGCGAGTTTTGACTGGCACTTGCACATCTAAAACAACGTCGGAAAGTAACTCGTTCGGCTTTTGAGTCACATAAAGTATGTGTGTTAATTTTGACGCCACTAGCTCTGCTTGTTGTCATGCAATTTCTTTGCCTCTCAGAAATGATTATGACATAAAAGTGAAGTGCGTGACGAGTGTGACGTTAGGAAAACATTAGGCAGCATGGAGAGATTCTGTATGGGACCACCCAACCCAAACGAGTGCTGTGTGACGTGCTACCCGGCAAGTATTCACCGAGGTAGCCGGCTATCTCAGTCGGTAGAGCGTCAGACTCTTAATCCCAGGGTCGTGGGTTCGAGCCAGACGCTGGGCTGAACGGAATTTTGTTCCGCTGCAGGTGTAAATTACCGTTTTTCTGATTAACGAGATTTAATGGAAATAGCAACTTTAAACTTTGCCTACGTCTCTGTCAGTCGCAAGGAAACTGTATTTGAAGGTGAAGGTGATTTTGTAGACATGTGTGAAAGACATGTTCTGAAATGCAAGTGTTGTGGTTTGGAGAGCACATCGGTTAAGTGTCAGATGTGTAGCCAAGCAGTAATTTGTCGCCATAGCTGCAAATATTAGCCGGTAATATGAAGTGTTGTCAGCTAAAGTCTGATGGTGCAGACGACCGTAAGGACGAAGTACCCAAGAGTACCGCTAGGCCGCGCCTCTTTAGCTCAGTGGTAGAGCACTGGTCTAATAAACCAGGGGTTGTAAGTTCCATCCTCACAGGAGAAAGATGAATTTTGGAAATCAGTTGCGCGTCGTGGCCGTATAGCAAACAGTACCTGTGATGACGAACAATTAGCGACAGGCGTTTTTTTAAGATTTACTCTCAGATGTGATTAAGGCGAATGGCGCAGATAAAGCATTTGCCAAAGCGGTACAGCATAAGGTGGGACGAGGCAGTCTGAATAACATTTTATAGATGTATTTCTCACGTATCTCAGAGTCTCTCGCGATCTTCGTCGTCGTCGTCGTCGTCGTCGTCGTCGTCGCCGCCGCCGCTTCTGCAGAAGTAGCAAATGGCCATCGTAGCAAATGCGGCGAGGGACGGCCTGCCTTCGATTCCGAATGCACAAATTGTGTGGTCTTGTTTCTCAGTCTATATTTGGTCGGTCTCGTCAGAGGTTGAATGTAACGAATGGGTGGGAAAGAGCAAGGGGCAGCGGCTGTGTAGAACGAAAACACAAATCCTCAGGGGTGTGAGCGTTTCGAGATGAGTCGTATACATGTAAATGTTGATCGTCAGTGACCGTGTGGTCTAATGGATAAGGCGTCGGACTTCGTATCTGAAGATTACAGGTTCGAATGCTGTCACGCTTGTGTTTTTCCAGTTCTGAAAAAGAAACATACCGTTTTAATGTAGCAATTGAGCAGTACGAAACCGTCTGAATGTTGCTGTTGACCATTTTTTGCTTGGAGATGCTCTTGAGCTTGAAACACACACAGCAAGACCGGTGTTAACTAACGAAATGGTCGGCAGAGTGCCGACACCGCGAGTTTTGACTGGCACTTGCACATCTAAAACAACGTCGGAAAGTAACTCGTTCGGCTTTTGAGTCACATAAAGTATGTGTGTTAATTTTGACGCCACTAGCTCTGCTTGTTGTCATGCAATTTCTTTGCCTCTCAGAAATGATTATGACATAAAAGTGAAGTGCGTGACGAGTGTGACGTTAGGAAAACATTAGGCAGCATGGAGAGATTCTGTATGGGACCACCCAACCCAAACGAGTGCTGTGTGACGTGCTACCCGGCAAGTATTCACCGAGGTAGCCGGCTATCTCAGTCGGTAGAGCGTCAGACTCTTAATCCCAGGGTCGTGGGTTCGAGCCAGACGCTGGGCTGAACGGAATTTTGTTCCGCTGCAGGTGTAAATTACCGTTTTTCTGATTAACGAGATTTAATGGAAATAGCAACTTTAAACTTTGCCTACGTCTCTGTCAGTCGCAAGGAAACTGTATTTGAAGGTGAAGGTGATTTTGTAGACATGTGTGAAAGACATGTTCTGAAATGCAAGTGTTGTGGTTTGGAGAGCACATCGGTTAAGTGTCAGATGTGTAGCCAAGCAGTAATTTGTCGCCATAGCTGCAAATATTAGCCGGTAATATGAAGTGTTGTCAGCTAAAGTCTGATGGTGCAGACGACCGTAAGGACGAAGTACCCAAGAGTACCGCTAGGCCGCGCCTCTTTAGCTCAGTGGTAGAGCACTGGTCTAATAAACCAGGGGTTGTAAGTTCCATCCTCACAGGAGAAAGATGAATTTTGGAAATCAGTTGCGCGTCGTGGCCGTATAGCAAACAGTACCTGTGATGACGAACAATTAGCGACAGGCGTTTTTTTAAGATTTACTCTCAGATGTGATTAAGGCGAATGGCGCAGATAAAGCATTTGCCAAAGCGGTACAGCATAAGGTGGGACGAGGCAGTCTGAATAACATTTTATAGATGTATTTCTCACGTATCTCAGAGTCTCTCGCGATCTTCGTCGTCGTCGTCGTCGTCGTCGTCGTCGTCGCCGCCGCCGCTTCTGCAGAAGTAGCAAATGGCCATCGTAGCAAATGCGGCGAGGGACGGCCTGCCTTCGATTCCGAATGCACAAATTGTGTGGTCTTGTTTCTCAGTCTATATTTGGTCGGTCTCGTCAGAGGTTGAATGTAACGAATGGGTGGGAAAGAGCAAGGGGCAGCGGCTGTGTAGAACGAAAACACAAATCCTCAGGGGTGTGAGCGTTTCGAGATGAGTCGTATACATGTAAATGTTGATCGTCAGTGACCGTGTGGTCTAATGGATAAGGCGTCGGACTTCGTATCTGAAGATTACAGGTTCGAATGCTGTCACGCTTGTGTTTTTCCAGTTCTGAAAAAGAAACATACCGTTTTAATGTAGCAATTGAGCAGTACGAAACCGTCTGAATGTTGCTGTTGACCATTTTTTGCTTGGAGATGCTCTTGAGCTTGAAACACACACAGCAAGACCGGTGTTAACTAACGAAATGGTCGGCAGAGTGCCGACACCGCGAGTTTTGACTGGCACTTGCACATCTAAAACAACGTCGGAAAGTAACTCGTTCGGCTTTTGAGTCACATAAAGTATGTGTGTTAATTTTGACGCCACTAGCTCTGCTTGTTGTCATGCAATTTCTTTGCCTCTCAGAAATGATTATGACATAAAAGTGAAGTGCGTGACGAGTGTGACGTTAGGAAAACATTAGGCAGCATGGAGAGATTCTGTATGGGACCACCCAACCCAAACGAGTGCTGTGTGACGTGCTACCCGGCAAGTATTCACCGAGGTAGCCGGCTATCTCAGTCGGTAGAGCGTCAGACTCTTAATCCCAGGGTCGTGGGTTCGAGCCAGACGCTGGGCTGAACGGAATTTTGTTCCGCTGCAGGTGTAAATTACCGTTTTTCTGATTAACGAGATTTAATGGAAATAGCAACTTTAAACTTTGCCTACGTCTCTATCAGTCGCAAGGAAACTGTATTTGAAGGTGAAGGTGATTTTGTAGACATGTGTGAAAGACATGTTCTGAAATGCAAGTGTTGTGGTTTGGAGAGCACATCGGTTAAGTGTCAGATGTGTAGCCAAGCAGTAATTTGTCGCCATAGCTGCAAATATTAGCCGGTAATATGAAGTGTTGTCAGCTAAAGTCTGATGGTGCAGACGACCGTAAGGACGAAGTACCCAAGAGTACCGCTAGGCCGCGCCTCTTTAGCTCAGTGGTAGAGCACTGGTCTAATAAACCAGGGGTTGTAAGTTCCATCCTCACAGGAGAAAGATGAATTTTGGAAATCAGTTGCGCGTCGTGGCCGTATAGCAAACAGTACCTGTGATGACGAACAATTAGCGACAGGCGTTTTTTTAAGATTTACTCTCAGATGTGATTAAGGCGAATGGCGCAGATAAAGCATTTGCCAAAGCGGTACAGCATAAGGTGGGACGAGGCAGTCTGAATAACATTTTATAGATGTATTTCTGACGTATCTCAGAGTCTCTCGCGATCTTCGTCGTCGTCGTCGTCGTCGTCGTCGTCGCCGCCGCCGCTTCTGCAGAAGTAGCAAATGGCCATCGTAGCAAATGCGGCGAGGGACGGCCTGCCTTCGATTCCGAATGCACAAATTGTGTGGTCTTGTTTCTCAGTCTATATTTGGTCGGTCTCGTCAGAGGTTGAATGTAACGAATGGGTGGTAAAGAGCAAGGGGCAGCGGCTGTGTAGAACGAAAACACAAATCCTCAGGGGTGTGAGCGTTTCGAGATGAGTCGTATACATGTAAATGTTGATCGTCAGTGACCGTGTGGTCTAATGGATAAGGCGTCGGATTTCGTATCTGAAGATTACAGGTTCGAATGCTGTCACGCTTGTGTTTTTCCAGTTCTGAAAAAGAAACATACCGTTTTAATGTAGCAATTGAGCAGTACGAAACCGTCTGAATGTTGCTGTTGACCATTTTTTGCTTGGAGATGCTCTTGAGCTTGAAACACACACAGCAAGACCGGTGTTAACTAACGAAATGGTCGGCAGAGTGCCGACACCGCGAGTTTTGACTGGCACTTGCACATCTAAAACAACGTCGGAAAGTAACTCGTTCGGCTTTTGAGTCACATAAAGTATGTGTGTTAATTTTGACGCCACTAGCTCTGCTTGTTGTCATGCAATTTCTTTGCCTCTCAGAAATGATTATGACATAAAAGTGAAGTGCGTGACGAGTGTGACGTTAGGAAAACATTAGGCAGCATGGAGAGATTCTGTATGGGACCACCCAACCCAAACGAGTGCTGTGTGACGTGCTACCCGGCAAGTATTCACCGAGGTAGCCGGCTATCTCAGTCGGTAGAGCGTCAGACTCTTAATCCCAGGGTCGTGGGTTCGAGCCATACGCTGGGCTGAACGGAATTTTGTTCCGCTGCAGGTGTAAATTACCGTTTTTCTGATTAACGAGATTTAATGGAAATAGCAACTTTAAACTTTGCCTACGTCTCTGTCAGTCGCAAGGAAACTGTATTTGAAGGTGAAGGTGATTTTGTAGACATGTGTGAAAGACATGTTCTGAAATGCAAGTGTTGTGGTTTGGAGAGCACATCGGTTAAGTGTCAGATGTGTAGCCAAGCAGTAATTTGTCGCCATAGCTGCAAATATTAGCCGGTAATATGAAGTGTTGTCAGCTAAAGTCTGATGGTGCAGACGACCGTAAGGACGAAGTACCCAAGAGTACCGCTAGGCCGCGCCTCTTTAGCTCAGTGGTAGAGCACTGGTCTAATAAACCAGGGGTTGTAAGTTCCATCCTCACAGGAGAAAGATGAATTTTGGAAATCAGTTGCGCGTCGTGGCCGTATAGCAAACAGTACCTGTGATGACGAACAATTAGCGACAGGCGTTTTTTTAAGATTTACTCTCAGATGTGATTAAGGCGAATGGCGCAGATAAAGCATTTGCCAAAGCGGTACAGCATAAGGTGGGACGAGGCAGTCTGAATAACATTTTATAGATGTATTTCTCACGTATCTCAGAGTCTCTCGCGATCTTCGTCGTCGTCGTCGTCGTCGTCGTCGTCGTCGTCGCCGCCGCCGCTTCTGCAGAAGTAGCTAATGGCCATCGTAGCAAATGCGGCGAGGGACGGCCTGCCTTCGATTCCGAATGCACAAATTGTGTGGTCTTGTTTCTCAGTCTATATTTGGTCGGTCTCGTCAGAGGTTGAATGTAACGAATGGGTGGGAAAGAGCAAGGGGCAGCGGCTGTGTAGAACGAAAACACAAATCCTCAGGGGTGTGAGCGTTTCGAGATGAGTCGTATACATGTAAATGTTGATCGTCAGTGACCGTGTGGTCTAATGGATAAGGCGTCGGACTTCGTATCTGAAGATTACAGGTTCGAATGCTGTCACGCTTGTGTTTTTCCAGTTCTGAAAAAGAAACATACCGTTTTAATGTAGCAATTGAGCAGTACGAAACCGTCTGAATGTTGCTGTTGACCATTTTTTGCTTGGAGATGCTCTTGAGCTTGAAACACACACAGCAAGACCGGTGTTAACTAACGAAATGGTCGGCAGAGTGCCGACACCGCGAGTTTTGACTGGCACTTGCACATCTAAAACAACGTCGGAAAGTAACTCGTTCGGCTTTTGAGTCACATAAAGTATGTGTGTTAATTTTGACGCCACTAGCTCTGCTTGTTGTCATGCAATTTCTTTGCCTCTCAGAAATGATTATGACATAAAAGTGAAGTGCGTGACGAGTGTGACGTTAGGAAAACATTAGGCAGCATGGAGAGATTCTGTATGGGACCACCCAACCCAAACGAGTGCTGTGTGACGTGCTACCCGGCAAGTATTCACCGAGGTAGCCGGCTATCTCAGTCAGTAGAGCGTCAGACTCTTAATCCCAGGGTCGTGGGTTCGAGCCAGACGCTGGGCTGAACGGAATTTTGTTCCGCTGCAGGTGTAAATTACCGTTTTTCTGATTAACGAGATTTAATGGAAATAGCAACTTTAAACTTTGCCTACGTCTCTGTCAGTCGCAAGGAAACTGTATTTGAAGGTGAAGGTGATTTTGTAGACATGTGTGAAAGACATGTTCTGAAATGCAAGAGTTGTGGTTTGGAGAGCACATCGGTTACGTGTCAGATGTGTAGCCAAGCAGTAATTTGTCGCCATAGCTGCAAATATTAGCCGGTAATATGAAGTGTTGTCAGCTAAAGTCTGATGGTGCAGACGACCGTAAGGACTAAGTACCCAAGAGTACCGCTAGGCCGCGCCTCTTTAGCTCAGTGGTAGAGCACTGGTCTAATAAACCAGGGGTTGTAAGTTCCATCCTCACAGGAGAAAGATGAATTTTGGAAATCAGTTGCGCGTCGTGGCCGTATAGCAAACAGTACCTGTGATGACGAACAATTAGCGACAGGCGTTTTTTTAAGATTTACTCTCAGATGTGATTAAGGCGAATGGCGCAGATAAAGCATTTGCCAAAGCGGTACAGCATAAGGTGGGACGAGGCAGTCTGAATAACATTTTATAGATGTATTTCTCACGTATCTCAGAGTCTCTCGCGATCTTCGTCGTCGTCGTCGTCGTCGTCGTCGTCGTCGTCGTCGCCGCCGCCGCTTCTGCAGAAGTAGCAAATGGCCATCGTAGCAAATGCGGCGAGGGACGGCCTGCCTTCGATTCCGAATGCACAAATTGTGTGGTCTTGTTTCTCAGTCTATATTTGGTCGGTCTCGTCAGAGGTTGAATGTAACGAATGGGTGGGAAAGAGCAAGGGGCAGCGGCTGTGTAGAACGAAAACACAAATCCTCAGGGGTGTGAGCGTTTCGAGATGAGTCGTATACATGTAAATGTTGATCGTCAGTGACCGTGTGGTCTAATGGATAAGGCGTCGGACTTCGTATCTGAAGATTACAGGTTCGAATGCTGTCACGCTTGTGTTTTTCCAGTTCTGAAAAAGAAACATACCGTTTTAATGTAGCAATTGAGCAGTACGAAACCGTCTGAATGTTGCTGTTGACCATTTTTTGCTTGGAGATGCTCTTGAGCTTGAAACACACACAGCAAGACCGGTGTTAACTAACGAAATGGTCGGCAGAGTGCCGACACCGCGAGTTTTGACTGGCACTTGCACATCTAAAACAACGTCGGAAAGTAACTCGTTCGGCTTTTGAGTCACATAAAGTATGTGTGTTAATTTTGACGCCACTAGCTCTGCTTGTTGTCATGCAATTTCTTTGCCTCTCAGAAATGATTATGACATAAAAGTGAAGTGCGTGACGAGTGTGACGTTAGGAAAACATTAGGCAGCATGGAGAGATTCTGTATGGGACCACCCAACCCAAACGAGTGCTGTGTGACGTGCTACCCGGCAAGTATTCACCGAGGTAGCCGGCTATCTCAGTCTGTAGAGCGTCAGACTCTTAATCCCAGGGTCGTGGGTTCGAGCCAGACGCTGGGCGGAACGGAATTTTGTTCCGCTGTAGGTGTAAAATCCCGTTTTTCTGATTAACGAGATTTAATGGAAATAGCAACTTTAAACTTTGCCTACGTCTCTGTCAGTCGCAAGGAAACTGTATTTGAAGGTGAAGGTGATTTTGTAGACATGTGTGAAAGACATGTTCTGAAATGCAAGTGTTGTGGTTTGGAGAGCACATCGGTTACGTGTCAGATGTGTAGCCAAGCAGTAATTTGTCGCCATAGCTGCAAATATTAGCCGGTAATATGAAGTGTTGTCAGCTAAAGTCTGATGGTGCAGACGACCGTAAGGACGAAGTACCCAAGAGTACCGCTAGGCCGCGCCTCTTTAGCTCAGTGGTAGAGCACTGGTCTAATAAACCAGGGGTTGTAAGTTCCATCCTCACAGGAGAAAGATGAATTTTGGAAATCAGTTGCGCGTCGTGGCCGTATAGCAAACAGTACCTGTAATGACGAACAATTAGCGACAGGCGTTTTTTTAAGATTTACTCTCAGATGTGATTAAGGCGAATGGCGCAGATAAAGCATTTGCCAAAGCGGTACAGCATAAGGTGGGACGAGGCAGTCTGAATTACATTTTATAGATGTATTTCTCACATATCTCAGAGCCTCTCGCGATCTTCGTCGTCGTCGTCGTCGTCGTCGTCGTCGTCGTCGTCGTCGTCGTCGTCGCCGCCGCCGCCGCTTCTGCAGAAGTAGCAAATGGCCATCGTAGCAAATGCGGCGAGGGACGCCCTGCCTTCGATTCCGAATGCACAAAGTGTGTGGTCTTGTTTCTCAGTCTATATTTGGTCGGTCACGTCAGAGGTTGAATGTAACGAATGGGTGGGAAAGAGCAAGGGGCAGCGGCTGTGTAGAACGAAAACACAAATCCTCAGGGGTGTGAGCGTTTCGAGATGAGTCGTATACATGTAAATGTTGGTCGTCAGTGACCGTGTGGCCTAATGGATAAGGCGTCGGACTTCGGCTCTGAAGATTACAGGTTCGAATGCTGTCACGCTTGTGTTTTTCCAGTTCTGAAAAAGAAACATACCGTTTTAATGTAGCAATTGAGCAGTACGAAACCGTCTGAATGTTGCTGTTGACCATTTTTTGCTTGGAGATGCTCTTGAGCTTGAAACACACACAGCAAGACCGGTGTTAACTAACGAAATGGTCGGCAGAGTGCCGACACCGCGAGTTTTGACTGGCACTTGCACATCTAAAACAACGTCGGAAAGTAACTCGTTCGGCTTTTGAGTCACATAAAGTATGTGTGTTAATTTTGACGCCACTAGCTCTGCTTGTTGTCATGCAATTTCTTTGCCTCTCAGAAATGATTATGACATAAAAGTGAAGTACGTGACGAGTGTGACGTTAGGAAAACATTAGGCAGCATGGAGAGATTCTGTATGGGACCACCCAACCCAAACGAGTGCTGTGTGACGTGCTACCCGGCAAGTATTCACCGAGGTAGCCGGCTATCTCAGTCGGTAGAGCGTCAGACTCTTAATCCCAGGGTCGTGGGTTCGAGCCAGACGCTGGGCGGAACGGAATTTTGTTCCGCTGCAGGTGTAAATTACCGTTTTTCTGATTAACGAGATTTAATGGAAATAGCAACTTTAAACTTTGCCTACGTCTCTGTCAGTCGCAAGGAAACTGTATTTGAAGGTGAAGGTGATTTTGTAGACATGTGTGAAAGACATGTTCTGAAATGCAAGTGTTGTGGTTTGGAGAGCACATCGGTTACGTGTCAGATGTGTAGCCAAGCAGTAATTTGTCGCCATAGCTGCAAATATTAGCCGGTAATATGAAGTGTTGTCAGCTAAAGTCTGATGGTGCAGACGACCGTAAGGACGAAGTACCCAAGAGTACCGCTAGGCCGCGCCTCTTTAGCTCAGTGGTAGAGCACTGGTCTAATAAACCAGGGGTTGTAAGTTCCATCCTCACAGGAGAAAGATGAATTTTGGAAATCAGTTGCGCGTCGTGGCCGTATAGCAAACAGTACCTGTAATGACGAACAATTAGCGACAGGCGTTTTTTTAAGATTTACTCTCAGATGTGATTAAGGCGAATGGCGCAGATAAAGCATTTGCCAAAGCGGTACAGCATAAGGTGGGACGAGGCAGTCTGAATTACATTTTATAGATGTATTTCTCACATATCTCAGAGCCTCTCGCGATCTTCGTCGTCGTCGTCGTCGTCGTCGCCGCCGCCGCCGCTTCTGCAGAAGTAGCAAATGGCCATCGTAGCAAATGCGGCGAGGGACGCCCTGCCTTCGATTCCGAATGCACAAAGTGTGTGGTCTTGTTTCTCAGTCTATATTTGGTCGGTCACGTCAGAGGTTGAATGTAACGAATGGGTGGGAAAGAGCAAGGGGCAGCGGCTGTGTAGAACGAAAACACAAATCCTCAGGGGTGTGAGCGTTTCGAGATGAGTCGTATACATGTAAATGTTGGTCGTCAGTGACCGTGTGGCCTAATGGATAAGGCGTCGGACTTCGGCTCTGAAGATTACAGGTTCGAATGCTGTCACGCTTGTGTTTTTCCAGTTCTGAAAAAGAAACATACCGTTTTAATGTAGCAATTGAGCAGTACGAAACCGTGTGAATGTTGCTGTTGACCATTTTTTGCTTGGAGATGCTCTTGAGCTTGAAACACACACAGCAAGACCGGTGTTAACTAACGAAATGGTCGGCAGAGTGCCGACACCGCGAGTTTTGACTGGCACTTGCACATCTAAAACAACGTCGGAAAGTAACTCGTTCGGCTTTTGAGTCACATAAAGTATGTGTGTTAATTTTGACGCCACTAGCTCTGCTTGTTGTCATGCAATTTCTTTGCCTCTCAGAAATGATTATGACATAAAAGTGAAGTACGTGACGAGTGTGACGTTAGGAAAACATTAGGCAGCATGGAGAGATTCTGTATGGGACCACCCAACCCAAACGAGTGCTGTGTGACGTGCTACCCGGCAAGTATTCACCGAGGTAGCCGGCTATCTCAGTCGGTAGAGCGTCAGACTCTTAATCCCAGGGTCGTGGGTTCGAGCCAGACGCTGGGCGGAACGGAATTTTGTTCCGCTGCAGGTGTAAATTACCGTTTTTCTGATTAACGAGATTTAATGGAAATAGCAACTTTAAACTTTGCCTACGTCTCTGTCAGTCGCAAGGAAACTGTATTTGAAGGTGAAGGTGATTTTGTAGACATGTGTGAAAGACATGTTCTGAAATGCAAGTGTTGTGGTTTGGAGAGCACATCGGTTACGTGTCAGATGTGTAGCCAACCAGTAATTTGTCGCCATAGCTGCAAATATTAGCCGGTAATATGAAGTGTTGTCAGCTAAAGTCTGATGGTGCAGACGACCGTAAGGACGAAGTACCCAAGAGTACCGCTAGGCCGCGCCTCTTTAGCTCAGTGGTAGAGCACTGGTCTAATAAACCAGGGGTTGTAAGTTCCATCCTCACAGGAAAAAGATGAATTTTGGAAATCAGTTGCGCGTCGTGGCCGTATAGCAAACAGTACCTGTAATGACGAACAATTAGCGACAGGCGTTTTTTTAAGATTTACTCTCAGATGTGATTAAGGCGAATGGCGCAGATAAAGCATTTGCCAAAGCGGTACAGCATAAGGTGGGACGAGGCAGTCTGAATTACATTTTATAGATGTATTTCTCACATATCTCAGAGCCTCTCGCGATCTTCGTCGTCGTCGTCGTCGTCGTCGTCGTCGTCGTCGTCGTCGTCGCCGCCGCCGCTTCTGCAGAAGTAGCAAATGGCCATCGTAGCAAATGCGGCGAGGGACGCCCTGCCTTCGATTCCGAATGCACAAAGTGTGTGGTCTTGTTTCTCAGTCTATATTTGGTCGGTCACGTCAGAGGTTGAATGTAACGAATGGGTGGGAAAGAGCAAGGGGCAGCGGCTGTGTAGAACGAAAACACAAATCCTCAGGGGTGTGAGCGTTTCGAGATGAGTCGTATACATGTAAATGTTGGTCGTCAGTGACCGTGTGGCCTAATGGATAAGGCGTCGGACTTCGGCTCTGAAGATTACAGGTTCGAATGCTGTCACGCTTGTGTTTTTCCAGTTCTGAAAAAGAAACATACCGTTTTAATGTAGCAATTGAGCAGTACGAAACCGTCTGAATGTTGCTGTTGACCATTTTTTGCTTGGAGATGCTCTTGAGCTTGAAACACACACAGCAAGACCGGTGTTAACTAACGAAATGGTCGGCAGAGTGCCGACACCGCGAGTTTTGACTGGCACTTGCACATCTAAAACAACGTCGGAAAGTAACTCGTTCGGCTTTTGAGTCACATAAAGTATGTGTGTTAATTTTGACGCCACTAGCTCTGCTTGTTGTCATGCAATTTCTTTGCCTCTCAGAAATGATTATGACATAAAAGTGAAGTACGTGACGAGTGTGACGTTAGGAAAACATTAGGCAGCATGGAGAGATTCTGTATGGGACCACCCAACCCAAACAAGTGCTGTGTGACGTGCTACCCGGCAAGTATTCACCGAGGTAGCCGGCTATCTCAGTCGGTAGAGCGTCAGACTCTTAATCCCAGGGTCGTGGGTTCGAGCCAGACGCTGGGCGGAACGGAATTTTGTTCCGCTGCAGGTGTAAATTACCGTTTTTCTGATTAACGAGATTTAATGGAAATAGCAACTTTAAACTTTGCCTACGTCTCTGTCAGTCGCAAGGAAACTGTATTTGAAGGTGAAGGTGATTTTGTAGACATGTGTGAAAGACATGTTCTGAAATGCAAGTGTTGTGGTTTGGAGAGCACATCGGTTACGTGTCAGATGTGTAGCCAAGCAGTAATTTGTCGCCATAGCTGCAAATATTAGCCGGTAATATGAAGTGTTGTCAGCTAAAGTCTGATGGTGCAGACGACCGTAAGGACGAAGTACCCAAGAGTACCGCTAGGCCGCGCCTCTTTAGCTCAGTGGTAGAGCACTGGTCTAATAAACCAGGGGTTGTAAGTTCCATCCTCACAGGAGAAAGATGAATTTTGGAAATCAGTTGCGCGTCGTGGCCGTATAGCAAACAGTACCTGTGATGACGAACAATTAGCGACAGGCGTTTTTTTAAGATTTACTCTCAGATGTGATTAAGGCGAATGGCGCAGATAAAGCATTTGCCAAAGCGGTACAGCATAAGGTGGGACGAGGCAGTCTGAATAACATTTTATAGATGTATTTCTCACGTATCTCAGAGTCTCTCGCGATCTTCGTCGTCGTCGTCGTCGTCGTCGTCGTCGTCGTCGTCGTCGCCGCCGCCGCCGCTTCTGCAGAAGTAGCAAATGGCCATCGTAGCAAATGCGGCGAGGGACGGCCTGCCTTCGATTCCGAATGCACAAATTGTGTGGTCTTGTTTCTCAGTCTATATTTGGTCGGTCTCGTCAGAGGTTGAATGTAACGAATGGGTGGGAAAGAGCAAGGGGCAGCGGCTGTGTAGAACGAAAACACAAATCCTCAGGGGTGTGAGCGTTTCGAGATGAGTCGTATACATGTAAATGTTGATCGTCAGTGACCGTGTGGTCTAATGGATAAGGCGTCGGACTTCGTATCTGAAGATTACATGTTCGAATGCTGTCACGCTTGTGTTTTTCCAGTTCTGAAAAAGAAACATACCGTTTTAATGTAGCAATTGAGCAGTACGAAACCGTCTGAATGTTGCTGTTGACCATTTTTTGCTTGGAGATGCTCTTGAGCTTGAAACACACACAGCAAGACCGGTGTTAACTAACGAAATGGTCGGCAGAGTGCCGACACCGCGAGTTTTGACTGGCACTTGCACATCTAAAACAACGTCGGAAAGTAACTCGTTCGGCTTTTGAGTCACATAAAGTATGTGTGTTAATTTTGACGCCACTAGCTCTGCTTGTTGTCATGCAATTTCTTTGCCTCTCAGAAATGATTATGACATAAAAGTGAAGTACGTGACGAGTGTGACGTTAGGAAAACATTAGGCAGCATGGAGAGATTCTGTATGGGACCACCCAACCCAAACGAGTGCTGTGTGACGTGCTACCCGGCAAGTATTCACCGAGGTAGCCGGCTATCTCAGTCGGTAGAGCGTCAGACTCTTAATCCCAGGGTCGTGGGTTCGAGCCAGACGCTGGGCGGAACGGAATTTTGTTCCGCTGCAGGTGTAAATTACCGTTTTTCTGATTAACGAGATTTAATGGAAATAGCAACTTTAAACTTTGCCTACGTCTCTGTCAGTCGCAAGGAAACTGTATTTGAAGGTGAAGGTGATTTTGTAGACATGTGTGAAAGACATGTTCTGAAATGCAAGTGTTGTGGTTTGGAGAGCACATCGGTTACGTGTCAGATGTGTAGCCAAGCAGTAATTTGTCGCCATAGCTGCAAATATTAGCCGGTAATATGAAGTGTTGTCAGCTAAAGTCTGATGGTGCAGACGACCGTAAGGACGAAGTACCCAAGAGTACCGCTAGGCCGCGCCTCTTTAGCTCAGTGGTAGAGCACTGGTCTAATAAACCAGGGGTTGTAAGTTCCATCCTCACAGGAGAAAGATGAATTTTGGAAATCAGTTGCGCGTCGTGGCCGTATAGCAAACAGTACCTGTAATGACGAACAATTAGCGACAGGCGTTTTTTTAAGATTTACTCTCAGATGTGATTAAGGCGAATGGCGCAGATAAAGCATTTGCCAAAGCGGTACAGCATAAGGTGGGACGAGGCAGTCTGAATTACATTTTATAGATGTATTTCTCACATATCTCAGAGCCTCTCGCGATCTTCGTCGTCGTCGTCGTCGTCGTCGTCGTCGTCGTCGTCGTCGTCGCCGCCGCCGCCGCCGCTTCTGCAGAAGTAGCAAATGGCCATCGTAGCAAATGCGGCGAGGGACGCCCTGCCTTCGATTCCGAATGCACAAAGTGTGTGGTCTTGTTTCTCAGTCTATATTTGGTCGGTCACGTCAGAGGTTGAATGTAACGAATGGGTGGGAAAGAGCAAGGGGCAGCGGCTGTGTAGAACGAAAACACAAATCCTCAGGGGTGTGAGCGTTTCGAGATGAGTCGTATACATGTAAATGTTGGTCGTCAGTGACCGTGTGGCCTAATGGATAAGGCGTCGGACTTCGGCTCTGAAGATTACAGGTTCGAATGCTGTCACGCTTGTGTTTTTCCAGTTCTGAAAAAGAAACATACCGTTTTAATGTAGCAATTGAGCAGTACGAAACCGTCTGAATGTTGCTGTTGACCATTTTTTGCTTGGAGATGCTCTTGAGCTTGAAACACACACAGCAAGACCGGTGTTAACTAACGAAATGGTCGGCAGAGTGCCGACACCGCGAGTTTTGACTGGCACTTGCACATCTAAAACAACGTCGGAAAGTAACTCGTTCGGCTTTTGAGTCACATAAAGTATGTGTGTTAATTTTGACGCCACTAGCTCTGCTTGTTGTCATGCAATTTCTTTGCCTCTCAGAAATGATTATGACATAAAAGTGAAGTACGTGACGAGTGTGACGTTAGGAAAACATTAGGCAGCATGGAGAGATTCTGTATGGGACCACCCAACCCAAACGAGTGCTGTGTGACGTGCTACCCGGCAAGTATTCACCGAGGTAGCCGGCTATCTCAGTCGGTAGAGCGTCAGACTCTTAATCCCAGGGTCGTGGGTTCGAGCCAGACGCTGGGCGGAACGGAATTTTGTTCCGCTGCAGGTGTAAATTACCGTTTTTCTGATTAACGAGATTTAATGGAAATAGCAACTTTAAACTTTGCCTACGTCTCTGTCAGTCGCAAGGAAACTGTATTTGAAGGTGAAGGTGATTTTGTAGACATGTGTGAAAGACATGTTCTGAAATGCAAGTGTTGTGGTTTGGAGAGCACATCGGTTACGTGTCAGATGTGTAGCCAAGCAGTAATTTGTCGCCATAGCTGCAAATATTAGCCGGTAATATGAAGTGTTGTCAGCTAAAGTCTGATGGTGCAGACGACCGTAAGGACGAAGTACCCAAGAGTACCGCTAGGCCGCGCCTCTTTAGCTCAGTGGTAGAGCACTGGTCTAATAAACCAGGGGTTGTAAGTTCCATCCTCACAGGAGAAAGATGAATTTTGGAAATCAGTTGCGCGTCGTGGCCGTATAGCAAACAGTACCTGTGATGACGAACAATTAGCGACAGGCGTTTTTTTAAGATTTACTCTCAGATGTGATTAAGGCGAATGGCGCAGATAAAGCATTTGCCAAAGCGGTACAGCATAAGGTGGGACGAGGCAGTCTGAATAACATTTTATAGATGTATTTCTCACGTATCTCAGAGTCTCTCGCGATCTTCGTCGTCGTC
Source organism: Schistocerca gregaria (assembly GCF_023897955.1). Classification (NCBI taxonomy): domain Eukaryota; kingdom Metazoa; phylum Arthropoda; class Insecta; order Orthoptera; family Acrididae; genus Schistocerca; species Schistocerca gregaria. The sequence goes on from NW_026062340.1 coordinate 53,611, forward strand.
GTCGTCGTCGTCGTCGTCGCCGCCGCCGCCGCTTCTGCAGAAGTAGCAAATGGCCATCGTAGCAAATGCGGCGAGGGACGGCCTGCCTTCGATTCCGAATGCACAAATTGTGTGGTCTTGTTTCTCAGTCTATATTTGGTCGGTCTCGTCAGAGGTTGAATGTAACGAATGGGTGGGAAAGAGCAAGGGGCAGCGGCTGTGTAGAACGAAAACACAAATCCTCAGGGGTGTGAGCGTTTCGAGATGAGTCGTATACATGTAAATGTTGATCGTCAGTGACCGTGTGGTCTAATGGATAAGGCGTCGGACTTCGTATCTGAAGATTACATGTTCGAATGCTGTCACGCTTGTGTTTTTCCAGTTCTGAAAAAGAAACATACCGTTTTAATGTAGCAATTGAGCAGTACGAAACCGTCTGAATGTTGCTGTTGACCATTTTTTGCTTGGAGATGCTCTTGAGCTTGAAACACACACAGCAAGACCGGTGTTAACTAACGAAATGGTCGGCAGAGTGCCGACACCGCGAGTTTTGACTGGCACTTGCACATCTAAAACAACGTCGGAAAGTAACTCGTTCGGCTTTTGAGTCACATAAAGTATGTGTGTTAATTTTGACGCCACTAGCTCTGCTTGTTGTCATGCAATTTCTTTGCCTCTCAGAAATGATTATGACATAAAAGTGAAGTACGTGACGAGTGTGACGTTAGGAAAACATTAGGCAGCATGGAGAGATTCTGTATGGGACCACCCAACCCAAACGAGTGCTTTGTGACGTGCTACCCGGCAAATATTCACCGAGGTAGCCGGCTATCTCAGTCGGTAGAGCGTCACACTCTTAATCCCAGGGTCGTGGGTTCGAGCCAGACGCTGGGCGGAACGGAATTTTGTTCCGCTGCAGGTGTAAATTACCGTTTTTCTGATTAACGAGATTTAATGGAAATAGCAACTTTAAACTTTGCCTACGTCTCTGTCAGTCGCAAGGAAACTGTATTTGAAGGTGAAGGTGATTTTGTAGACATGTGTGAAAGACATGTTCTGAAATGCAAGTGTTGTGGTTTGGAGAGCACATCGGTTACGTGTCAGATGTGTAGCCAAGCAGTAATTTGTCGCCATAGCTGCAAATATTAGCCGGTAATATGAAGTGTTGTCAGCTAAAGTCTGATGGTGCAGACGACCGTAAGGACGAAGTACCCAAGAGTACCGCTAGGCCGCGCCTCTTTAGCTCAGTGGTAGAGCACTGGTCTAATAAACCAGGGGTTGTAAGTTCCATCCTCACAGGAGAAAGATGAATTTTGGAAATCAGTTGCGCGTCGTGGCCGTATAGCAAACAGTACCTGTAATGACGAACAATTAGCGACAGGCGTTTTTTTAAGATTTACTCTCAGATGTGATTAAGGCGAATGGCGCAGATAAAGCATTTGCCAAAGCGGTACAGCATAAGGTGGGACGAGGCAGTCTGAATTACATTTTATAGATATATTTCTCACATATCTCAGAGCCTCTCGCGATCTTCGTCGTCGTCGTCGTCGTCGTCGTCGTCGTCGCCGCCGCCGCCGCCGCTTCTGCAGAAGTAGCAAATGGCCATCGTAGCAAATGCGGCGAGGGACGCCCTGCCTTCGATTCCGAATGCACAAAGTGTGTGGTCTTGTTTCTCAGTCTATATTTGGTCGGTCACGTCAGAGGTTGAATGTAACGAATGGGTGGGAAAGAGCAAGGGGCAGCGGCTGTGTAGAACGAAAACACAAATCCTCAGGGGTGTGAGCGTTTCGAGATGAGTCGTATACATGTAAATGTTGGTCGTCAGTGACCGTGTGGCCTAATGGATAAGGCGTCGGACTTCGGCTCTGAAGATTACAGGTTCGAATGCTGTCACGCTTGTGTTTTTCCAGTTCTGAAAAAGAACATACCGTTTTAATGTAGCAATTGAGCAGTACGAAACCGTCTGAATGTTGCTGTTGGCCATTTTTTGCTTGGAGATGCTCTTGAGCTTGAAACACACACAGCAAGACCGGTGTTAACTAACGAAATGGTCGGCAGAGTGCCGACACCGCGAGTTTTGACTGGCACTTGCACATCTAAAACAACGTCGGAAAGTAACTCGTTCGGCTTTTGAGTCACATAAAGTATGTGTGTTAATTTTGACGCCACTAGCTCTGCTTGTTGTCATGCAATTTCTTTGCCTCTCAGAAATGATTATGACATAAAAGTGAAGTGCGTGACGAGTGTGACGTTAGGAAAACATTAGGCAGTATGGAGAGATGCTGTATGGGACCACCCAACCCAAACGAGTACTGTGTGACGTGCTACCCGGCAAATATTCACCGAGGTAGCCGGCTATCTCAGTCGGTAGAGCGTCAGACACTTAATCCCAGGGTCGTGGGTTCGAGCCAGACGCTGGGCGAAACGGAATTTTGTTCCGCTGCAGGTGTAAATTACTGTTTTTCTGATTAACGAGATTTAATGGAAATAGCAACTTTAAACTTTGCCTACGTCTCTGTCAGTCGCAAGGAAACTGTATTTGAAGGTGAAGGTGATTTTGTAGACATGTGTAAAAGACATGTTCTGAAATGCAAGTGTTGTGGTTTGGAGAGCACATCGGTTACGTGTCAGATGTGTAGCCAAGCAGTAATTTGTCGCCATAGCTGCAAATATTAGCCGGTAATATGAAGTGTTGTCAGCTAAAGTCTGATGGTGCAGACGACCGTAAGGACGAAGTACCCAAGAGTACCGCTAGGCCGCGCCTCTTTAGCTCAGTGGTAGAGCACTGGTCTAATAAACCAGGGGTTGTAAGTTCCATCCTCACAGGAGAAAGATGAATTTTGGAAATCAGTTGCGCGTCGTGGCCGTATAGCAAACAGTACCTGTGATGACGAACAATTAGCGACAGGCGTTTTTTTAAGATTTACTCTCAGATGTGATTAAGGCGAATGGCGCAGATAAAGCATTTGCCAAAGCGGTACAGCATAAGGTGGGACGAGGCAGTCTGAATAACATTTTATAGATGTATTTCTCACGTATCTCAGAGTGTCTCGCGATCTTCGTCGTCGTCGTCGTCGTCGTCGTCGTCGTCGTCGTCGTCACCGCCGCCGCTTCTGCAGAAGTAGCAAATGGCCATCGTAGCAAATGCGGCGAGGGACGGCCTGCCTTCGATTCCGAATGCACAAATTGTGTGGTCTTGTTTCTCAGTCTATATTTGGTCGGTCTCGTCAGAGGTTGAATGTAACGAATGGGTGGGAAAGAGCAAGGGGCAGCGGCTGTGTAGAACGAAAACACAAATCCTCAGGGGTGTGAGCGTTTCGAGATGAGTCGTATACATGTAAATGTTGATCGTCAGTGACCGTGTGGTCTAATGGATAAGGCGTCGGACTTCGTATCTGAAGATTACAGGTTCGAATGCTGTCACGCTTGTGTTTTTCCAGTTCTGAAAAAGAAACATACCGTTTTAATGTAGCAATTGAGCAGTACGAAACCGTCTGAATGTTGCTGTTGACCATTTTTTGCTTGGAGATGCTCTTGAGCTTGAAACACACACAGCAAGACCGGTGTTAACTAACGAAATGGTCGGCAGAGTGCCGACACCGCGAGTTTTGACTGGCACTTGCACATCTAAAACAACGTCGGAAAGTAACTCGTTCGGCTTTTGAGTCACATAAAGTATGTGTGTTAATTTTGACGCCACTAGCTCTGCTTGTTGTCATGCAATTTCTTTGCCTCTCAGAAATGATTATGACATAAAAGTGAAGTACGTGACGAGTGTGACGTTAGGAAAACATTAGGCAGCATGGAGAGATTCTGTATGGGACCACCCAACCCAAACGAGTGCTGTGTGACGTGCTACCCGGCAAGTATTCACCGAGGTAGCCGGCTATCTCAGTCGGTAGAGCGTCACACTCTTAATCCCAGGGTCGTGGGTTCGAGCCAGACGCTGGGCGGAACGGAATTTTGTTCCGCTGCAGGTGTAAATTACCGTTTTTCTGATTAACGAGATTTAATGGAAATAGCAACTTTAAACTTTGCCTACGTCTCTGTCAGTCGCAAGGAAACTGTATTTGAAGGTGAAGGTGATTTTGTAGACATGTGTGAAAGACATGTTCTGAAATGCAAGTGTTGTGGTTTGGAGAGCACATCGGTTACGTGTCAGATGTGTAGCCAAGCAGTAATTTGTCGCCATAGCTGCAAATATTAGCCGGTAATATGAAGTGTTGTCAGCTAAAGTCTGATGGTGCAGACGACCGTAAGTACGAAGTACCGAAAAGTACCGCTAGGCCGCGCCTCTTTAGCTCAGTGGTAGAGCACTGGTCTAATAAACCAGGGGTTGTAAGTTCCATCCTCACAGGAGAAAGATGAGTTTTGGAAATCAGTTGCGCGTCGTGGCCGTATAGCAAACAGTACCTGTAATGACGAACAATTAGCGACAGGCGTTTTTTTAAGATTTACTCTCAGATGTGATTAAGGCGAATGGCGCAGATAAAGCATTTGCCAAAGCGGTACAGCATAAGGTGGGACGAGGCAGTCTGAATTACATTTTATAGATGTATTTCTCACATATCTCAGAGCCTCTCGCGATCTTCGTCGTCGTCGTCGTCGTCGTCGTCGTCGTCGTCGTCGCCGCCGCTTCTACAGAAGTAGCAAATGGCCATCGTAGCAAATGCGGTGAGGGACGCCCTGCCTTCGATTCCGAATGCACAAATTGTGTGGTCTTGTTTCTCAGTCTATATTTGGTCGGTCTCGTCAGAGGTTGAATGTAACGAATGGGTGGGAAAGAGCAAGGGGCAGCGGCTGTGTAGAACGAAAACACAAATCCTCAGGGGTGTGAGCGTTTCGAGATGAGTCGTATACATGTAAATGTTGATCGTCAGTGACCGTGTGGTCTAATGGATAAGGCGTCGGACTTCGGCTCTGAAGATTACAGGTTCGAATGCTGTCACGTTTGTGTTTTTCCAGTTCTGAAAAAGAAACATACCGTTTTAATGTAGCAATTGAGCAGTACGAAACCGTCTGAATGTTGCTGTTGACCATTTTTTGCTTGGAGATGCTCTTGAGCTTGAAACACACACAGCAAGACCGGTGTTAACTAACGAAATGGTCGGCAGAGTGCCGACACCGCGAGTTTTGACTGGCACTTGCACATCTAAAACAACGTCGGAAAGTAACTCGTTCGGCTTTTGAGTCACATAAAGTATGTGTGTTAATTTTGACGCCACTAGCTCTGCTTGTTGTCATGCAATTTCTTTGCCTCTCAGAAATGATTATGACATAAAAGTGAAGTACGTGACGAGTGTGACGTTAGGAAAACATTAGGCAGCATGGAGAGATTCTGTATGGGACCACCCAACCCAAACGAGTGCTGTGTGACGTGCTACCCGGCAAGTATTCACCGAGGTAGCCGGCTATCTCAGTCGGTAGAGCGTCACACTCTTAATCCCAGGGTCGTGGGTTCGAGCCAGACGCTGGGCGGAACGGAATTTTGTTCCGCTGCAGGTGTAAATTACCGTTTTTCTGATTAACGAGATTTAATGGAAATAGCAACTTTAAACTTTGCCTACGTCTCTGTCAGTCGCAAGGAAACTGTATTTGAAGGTGAAGGTGATTTTGTAGACATGTGTGAAAGACATGTTCTGAAATGCAAGTGTTGTGGTTTGGAGAGCACATCGGTTACGTGTCAGATGTGTAGCCAAGCAGTAATTTGTCGCCATAGCTGCAAATATTAGCCGGTAATATGAAGTGTTGTCAGCTAAAGTCTGATGGTGCAGACGACCGTAAGGACGAAGTACCCAAGAGTACCGCTAGGCCGCGCCCCTTTAGCTCAGTGGTAGAGCACTGGTCTAATAAACCAGGGGTTGTAAGTTCCATCCTCACAGGAGAAAGATGAATTTTGGAAATCAGTTGCGCGTCGTGGCCGTATAGCAAACAGTACCTGTAATGACGAACAATTAGCGACAGGCGTTTTTTTAAGATTTACTCTCAGATGTGATTAAGGCGAATGGCGCAGATAAAGCATTTGCCAAAGCGGTACAGCATAAGGTGGGACGAGGCAGTCTGAATTACATTTTATAGATGTATTTCTCACATATCTCAGAGCCTCTCGCGATCTTCGTCGTCGTCGTCGTCGTCGTCGTCGTCGTCGTCGCCGCCGCTTCTGCAGAAGTAGCAAATGGCCATCGTAGCAAATGCGGTGAGGGACGCCCTGCCTTCGATTCCGAATGCACAAATTGTGTGGTCTTGTTTCTCAGTCTATATTTGGTCGGTCTCGTCAGAGGTTGAATGTAACGAATGGGTGGGAAAGAGCAAGGGGCAGCGGCTGTGTAGAACGAAAACACAAATCCTCAGGGGTGTGAGCGTTTCGAGATGAGTCGTATACATGTAAATGTTGATCGTCAGTGACCGTGTGGTCTAATGGATAAGGCGTCGGACTTCGGCTCTGAAGATTACAGGTTCGAATGCTGTCACGTTTGTGTTTTTCCAGTTCTGAAAAAGAAACATACCGTTTTAATGTAGCAATTGAGCAGTACGAAACCGTCTGAATGTTGCTGTTGACCATGTTTTGCTTGGAGATGCTCTTGAGCTTGAAACACACACAGCAAGACCGGTGTTAACTAACGAAATGGTCGGCAGAGTGCCGACACCGCGAGTTTTGACTGGCACTTGCACATCTAAAACAACGTCGGAAAGTAACTCGTTCGGCTTTTGAGTCACATAAAGTATGTGTGTTAATTTTGACGCCACTAGCTCTGCTTGTTGTCATGCAATTTCTTTGCCTCTCAGAAATGATTATGACATAAAAGTGAAGTACGTGACGAGTGTGACGTTAGGAAAACATTAGGCAGCATGGAGAGATTCTGTATGGGACCACCCAACCCAAACGAGTGCTGTGTGACGTGCTACCCGGCAAGTATTCACCGAGGTAGCCGGCTATCTCAGTCGGTAGAGCGTCACACTCTTAATCCCAGGGTCGTGGGTTCGAGCCAGACGCTGGGCGGAACGGAATTTTGTTCCGCTGCAGGTGTAAATTACCGTTTTTCTGATTAACGAGATTTAATGGAAATAGCAACTTTAAACTTTGCCTACGTCTCTGTCAGTCGCAAGGAAACTGTATTTGAAGGTGAAGGTGATTTTGTAGACATGTGTGAAAGACATGTTCTGAAATGCAAGTGTTGTGGTTTGGAGAGCACATCGGTTACGTGTCAGATGTGTAGCCAAGCAGTAATTTGTCGCCATAGCTGCAAATATTAGCCGGTAATATGAAGTGTTGTCAGCTAAAGTCTGATGGTGCAGACGACCGTAAGGACGAAGTACCTAAGAGTACCGCTAGGCCGCGCCCCTTTAGCTCAGTGGTAGAGCACTGGTCTAATAAACCAGGGGTTGTAAGTTCCATCCTCACAGGAGAAAGATGAATTTTGGAAATCAGTTGCGCGTCGTGGCCGTATAGCAAACAGTACCTGTAATGACGAACAATTAGCGACAGGCGTTTTTTTAAGATTTACTCTCAGATGTGATTAAGGCGAATGGCGCAGATAAAGCATTTGCCAAAGCGGTACAGCATAAGGTGGGACGAGGCAGTCTGAATTACATTTTATAGATGTATTTCTCACATATCTCAGAGCCTCTCGCGATCTTCGTCGTCGTCGTCGTCGTCGTCGTCGTCGTCGTCGTCGTCGCCGCCGCTTCTGCAGAAGTAGCAAATGGCCATCGTAGCAAATGCGGTGAGGGACGCCCTGCCTTCGATTCCGAATGCACAAATTGTGTGGTCTTGTTTCTCAGTCTATATTTGGTCGGTCTCGTCAGAGGTTGAATGTAACGAATGGGTGGGAAAGAGCAAGGGGCAGCGGCTGTGTAGAACGAAAACACAAATCCTCAGGGGTGTGAGCGTTTCGAGATGAGTCGTATACATGTAAATGTTGATCGTCAGTGACCGTGTGGTCTAATGGATAAGGCGTCGGACTTCGGCTCTGAAGATTACAGGTTCGAATGCTGTCACGTTTGTGTTTTTCCAGTTCTGAAAAAGAAACATACCGTTTTAATGTAGCAATTGAGCAGTACGAAACCGTCTGAATGTTGCTGTTGACCATTTTTTGCTTGGAGATGCTCTTGAGCTTGAAACACACACAGCAAGACCGGTGTTAACTAACGAAATGGTCGGCAGAGTGCCGACACCGCGAGTTTTGACTGGCACTTGCACATCTAAAACAACGTCGGAAAGTAACTCGTTCGGCTTTTGAGTCACATAAAGTATGTGTGTTAATTTTGACGCCACTAGCTCTGCTTGTTGTCATGCAATTTCTTTGCCTCTCAGAAATGATTATGACATAAAAGTGAAGTACGTGACGAGTGTGACGTTAGGAAAACATTAGGCAGCATGGAGAGATTCTGTATGGGACCACCCAACCCAAACGAGTGCTGTGTGACGTGCTACCCGGCAAGTATTCACCGAGGTAGCCGGCTATCTCAGTCGGTAGAGCGTCAGACTCTTAATCCCAGGGTCGTGGGTTCGAGCCAGACGCTGGGCGGAACGGAATTTTGTTCCGCTGCAGGTGTAAATTACCGTTTTTCTGATTAACGAGATTTAATGGAAATAGCAACTTTAAACTTTGCCTACGTCTCTGTCAGTCGCAAGGAAACTGTATTTGAAGGTGAAGGTGATTTTGTAGACATGTGTGAAAGACATGTTCTGAAATGCAAGTGTTGTGGTTTGGAGAGCACATCGGTTACGTGTCAGATGTGTAGCCAAGCAGTAATTTGTCGCCATAGCTGCAAATATTAGCCGGTAATATGAAGTGTTGTCAGCTAAAGTCTGATGGTGCAGACGACCGTAAGGACGAAGTACCCAAAAGTACCGCTAGGCCGCGCCTCTTTAGCTCAGTGGTAGAGCACTGGTCTAATAAACCAGGGGTTGTAAGTTCCATCCTCACAGGAGAAAGATGAATTTTGGAAATCAGTTGCGCGTCGTGGCCGTATAGCAAACAGTACCTGTAATGACGAACAATTAGCGACAGGCGTTTTTTTAAGATTTACTCTCAGATGTGATTAAGGCGAATGGCGCAGATAAAGCATTTGCCAAAGCGGTACAGCATAAGGTGGGACGAGGCAGTCTGAATTACATTTTATAGATGTATTTCTCACATATCTCAGAGCCTCTCGCGATCTTCGTCGTCGTCGTCGTCGTCGTCGCCGCCGCCGCTTCTGCAGAAGTAGCAAATGGCCATCGTAGCAAATGCGGCGAGGGACGCCCTGCCTTCGATTCCGAATGCACAAATTGTGTGGTCTTGTTTCTCAGTCTATATTTGGTCGGTCTCGTCAGAGGTTGAATGTAACGAATGGGTGGGAAAGAGCAAGGGGCAGCGGCTGTGTAGAACGAAAACACAAATCCTCAGGGGTGTGAGCGTTTCGAGATGAGTCGTATACATGTAAATGTTGGTCGTCAGTGACCGTGTGGCCTAATGGATAAGGTGTCGGACTTCGGCTCTGAAGATTACAGGTTCGAATGCTGTCACGCTTGTGTTTTTCCAGTTCTGAAAAAGAAACATACCGTTTTAATGTAGCAATTGAGCAGTACGAAACCGTCTGAATGTTGCTGTTGACCATTTTTTGCTTGGAGATGCTCTTGAGCTTGAAACACACACAGCAAGACCGGTGTTAACTAACGAAATGGTCGGCAGAGTGCCGACACCGCGAGTTTTGACTGGCACTTGCACATCTAAAACAACGTCGGAAAGTAACTCGTTCGGCTTTTGAGTCACATAAAGTATGTGTGTTAATTTTGACGCCACTAGCTCTGCTTGTTGTCATGCAATTTCTTTGCCTCTCAGAAATGATTATGACATAAAAGTGAAGTACGTGACGAGTGTGACGTTAGGAAAACATTAGGCAGCATGGAGAGATTCTGTATGGGACCACCCAACCCAAACGAGTGCTGTGTGACGTGCTACCCGGCAAGTATTCACCGAGGTAGCCGGCTATCTCCGTCGGTAGAGCGTCAGACTCTTAATCCCAGGGTCGTGGGTTCGAGCCAGACGCTGGGCGGAACGGAATTTTGTTCCGCTGCAGGTGTAAATTACCGTTTTTCTGATTAACGAGATTTAATGGAAATAGCAACTTTAAACTTTGCCTACGTCTCTGTCAGTCGCAAGGAAACTGTATTTGAAGGTGAAGGTGATTTTGTAGACATGTGTGAAAGACATGTTCTGAAATGCAAGTGTTGTGGTTTGGAGAGCACATCGGTTACGTGTCAGATGTGTAGCCAAGCAGTAATTTGTCGCCATAGCTGCAAATATTAGCCGGTAATATGAATTGTTGTCAGCTAAAGTCTGATGGTGCAGACGACCGTAAGGACGAAGTACCCAAAAGTACCGCTAGGCCGCGCCTCTTTAGCTCAGTGGTAGAGCACTGGTCTAATAAACCAGGGGTTGTAAGTTCCATCCTCACAGGAGAAAGATGAATTTTGGAAATCAGTTGCGCGTCGTGGCCGTATAGCAAACAGTACCTGTAATGACGAACAATTAGCGACAGGCGTTTTTTTAAGATTTACTCTCAGATGTGATTAAGGCGAATGGCGCAGATAAAGCATTTGCCAAAGCGGTACAGCATAAGGTGGGACGAGGCAGTCTGAATTACATTTTATAGATGTATTTCTCACATATCTCAGAGCCTCTCGCGATCTTCGTCGTCGTCGTCGTCGTCGTCGTCGTCGCCGCCGCCGCCGCTTCTGCAGAAGTAGCAAATGGCCATCGTAGCAAATGCGGCGAGGGACGGCCTGCCTTCGATTCCGAATGCACAAATTGTGTGGTCTTGTTTCTCAGTCTATATTTGGTCGGTCTCGTCAGAGGTTGAATGTAACGAATGGGTGGGAAAGAGCAAGGGGCAGCGGCTGTGTAGAACGAAAACACAAATCCTCAGGGGTGTGAGCGTTTCGAGATGAGTCGTATACATGTAAATGTTGATCGTCAGTGACCGTGTGGTCTAATGGATAAGGCGTCGGACTTCGTATCTGAAGATTACAGTTTCGAATGCTGTCACGCTTGTGTTTTTCCAGTTCTGAAAAAGAAACATACCGTTTTAATGTAGCAATTGAGCAGTACGAAACCGTCTGAATGTTGCTGTTGACCATTTTTTGCTTGGAGATGCTCTTGACCTTGAAACACACACAGCAAGACCGGTGTTAACTAACGAAATGGTCGGCAGAGTGCCGACACCGCGAGTTTTGACTGGCACTTGCACATCTAAAACAACGTCGGAAAGTAACTCGTTCGGCTTTTGAGTCACATAAAGTATGTGTGTTAATTTTGACGCCACTAGCTCTGCTTGTTGTCATGCAATTTCTTTGCCTCTCAGAAATGATTATGACATAAAAGTGAAGTACGTGACGAGTGTGACGTTAGGAAAACATTAGGCAGCATGGAGAGATTCTGTATGGGACCACCCAACCCAAACGAGTGCTGTGTGACGTGCTACCCGGCAAGCATTCACCGAGGTAGCCGGCTATCTCAGTCGGTAGAGCGTCAGACTCTTAATCCCAGGGTCGTGGGTTCGAGCCAGACGCTGGGCGGAACGGAATTTTGTTCCGCTGCAGGTGTAAATTACCGTTTTTCTGATTAACGAGATTTAATGGAAATAGCAACTTTAAACTTTGCCTACGTCTCTGTCAGTCGCAAGGAAACTGTATTTGAAGGTGAAGGTGATTTTGTAGACATGTGTGAAAGACATGTTCTGAAATGCAAGTGTTGTGGTTTGGAGAGCACATCGGTTACTTGTCAGATGTGTAGCCAAGCAGTAATTTGTCGCCATAGCTGCAAATATTAGCCGGTAATATGAAGTGTTGTCAGCTAAAGTCTGATGGTGCAGACGACCGTAAGGACGAAGTACCCAAGAGTACCGCTAGGCCGCGCCTCTTTAGCTCAGTGGTAGAGCACTGGTCTAATAAACCAGGGGTTGTAAGTTCCATCCTCACAGGAGAAAGATGAATTTTGGAAATCAGTTGCGCGTCGTGGCCGTATAGCAAACAGTACCTGTAATGACGAACAATTAGCGACAGGCGTTTTTTTAAGATTTACTCTCAGATGTGATTAAGGCGAATGGCGCAGATAAAGCATTTGCCAAAGCGGTACAGCATAAGGTGGGACGAGGCAGTCTGAATTACATTTTATAGATGTATTTCTCACATATCTCAGAGCCTCTCGCGATCTTCGTCGTCGTCGTCGTCGTCGTCGTCGTCGCCGCCGCCGCTTCTGCAGAAGTAGCAAATGGCCATCGTAGCAAATGCGGCGAGGGACGCCCTGCCTTCGATTCCGAATGCACAAAGTGTGTGGTCTTGTTTCTCAGTCTATATTTGGTCGGTCACGTCAGAGGTTGAATGTAACGAATGGGTGGGAAAGAGCAAGGGGCAGCGGCTGTGTAGAACGAAAACACAAATCCTCAGGGGTGTGAGCGTTTCGAGATGAGTCGTATACATGTAAATGTTGGTCGTCAGTGACCGTGTGGCCTAATGGATAAGGCGTCGGACTTCGGCTCTGAAGATTACAGGTTCGAATGCTGTCACGCTTGTGTTTTTCCAGTTCTGAAAAAGAAACATACCGTTTTAATGTAGCAATTGAGCAGTACGAAACCGTCTGAATGTTGCTGTTGACCATTTTTTGCTTGGAGATGCTCTTGAGCTTGAAACACACACAGCAAGACCGGTGTTAACTAACGAAATGGTCGGCAGAGTGCCGACACCGCGAGTTTTGACTGGCACTTGCACATCTAAAACAACGTCGGAAAGTAACTCGTTCGGCTTTTGAGTCACATAAAGTATGTGTGTTAATTTTGACGCCACTAGCTCTGCTTGTTGTCATGCAATTTCTTTGCCTCTCAGAAATGATTATGACATAAAAGTGAAGTACGTGACGAGTGTGACGTTAGGAAAACATTAGGCAGCATGGAGAGATTCTGTATGGGACCACCCAACCCAAACGAGTGCTGTGTGACGTGCTACCCGGCAAGTATTCACCGAGGTAGCCGGCTATCTCAGTCGGTAGAGCGTCAGACTCTTAATCCCAGGGTCGTGGGTTCGAGCCAGACGCTGGGCGGAACGGAATTTTGTTCCGCTGCAGGTGTAAATTACCGTTTTTCTGATTAACGAGATTTAATGGAAATAGCAACTTTAAACTTTGCCTACGTCTCTGTCAGTCGCAAGGAAACTGTATTTGAAGGTGAAGGTGATTTTGTAGACATGTGTGAAAGACATGTTCTGAAATGCAAGTGTTGTGGTTTGGAGAGCACATCGGTTACGTGTCAGATGTGTAGCCAAGCAGTAATTTGTCGCCATAGCTGCAAATATTAGCCGGTAATATGAAGTGTTGTCAGCTAAAGTCTGATGGTGCAGACGACCGTAAGGACGAAGTACCCAAGAGTACCGCTAGGCCGCGCCTCTTTAGCTCAGTGGTAGAGCACTGGTCTAATAAACCAGGGGTTGTAAGTTCCATCCTCACAGGAGAAAGATGAATTTTGGAAATCAGTTGCGCGTCGTGGCCGTATAGCAAACAGTACCTGTAATGACGAACAATTAGCGACAGGCATTTTTTTAAGATTTACTCTCAGATGTGATTAAGGCGAATGGCGCAGATAAAGCATTTGCCAAAGCGGTACAGCATAAGGTGGGACGAGGCAGTCTGAATTACATTTTATAGATGTATTTCTCACATATCTCAGAGCCCTTCGCGATCTTCGTCGTCGTCGTCGTCGTCCACAAATCCTCAGGGGTGTGAGCGTTTCGAGATGAGTCGTATACATGTAAATGTTGGTCGTCAGTGACCGTGTGGCCTAATGGATAAGGCGTCGGATTTCGGCTCTGAAGATTACAGGTTCGAATGCTGTCACGGTTGTGTTTTTCCAGTTCTGAAAAAGAAACATACCGTTTTAATGTAGCAATTGAGCAGTACGAAACCGTCTGAATGTTGCTGTTGACCATTTTTTGCTTGGAGATGCTCTTGAGCTTGAAACACACACAGCAAGACCGGTGTTAACTAACGAAATGGTCGGCAGAGTGCCGACACCGCGAGTTTTGACTGGCACTTGCACATCTAAAACAACGTCGGAAAGTAACTCGTTCGGCTTTTGAGTCACATAAAGTATGTGTGTTAATTTTGACGCCACTAGCTCTGCTTGTTGTCATGCAATTTCTTTGCCTCTCAGAAATGATTATGACATAAAAGTGAAGTGCGTGACGAGTGTGACGTTAGGAAAACATTAGGCAGTATGGAGAGATGCTGTATGGGACCACCCAACCCAAACGAGTACTGTGTGACGTGCTACCCGGCAAATATTCACCGAGGTAGCCGGCTATCTCAGTCGGTAGAGCGTCAGACACTTAATCCCAGGGTCGTGGGTTCGAGCCAGACGCTGGGCGAAACGGAATTTTGTTCCGCTGCAGGTGTAAATTACTGTTTTTCTGATTAACGAGATTTAATGGAAATAGCAACTTTAAACTTTGCCTACGTCTCTGTCAGTCGCAAGGAAACTGTATTTGAAGGTGAAGGTGATTTTGTAGACATGTGTAAAAGACATGTTCTGAAATGCAAGTGTTGTGGTTTGGAGAGCACATCGGTTACGTGTCAGATGTGTAGCCAAGCAGTAATTTGTCGCCATAGCTGCAAATATTAGCCGATAATATGAATTGTTGTCAGCTAAAGTCTGATGATGCAGACGACCGTAAGGACGAAGTACCCAAGAGTACCGCTAGGCCGCGCCTCTTTAGCTCAGTGGTAGAGCACTGGTCTAATAAATCAGGGGTCGTAAGTTCCATCCTCACAGGAGAAAGATGAATTTTAGAAATCAGTTGCGCGTCGTGGCCGTATAGCAAACAGTACCTGTGATGACGAACAATTAGCGACAGGCGTTTTTTTAAGATTTACTCTCAGATGTGATTAAGGCGAATGGCGCAGACAAAGCATTTGCCAAAGCGGTACAGCATAAGGTGGGACGAGGCAGTCTGAATTACATTTTATACATGTATTTCTCACATATCTCAGAGTCTCTCGCGATCTTCGTCGTCGTCGTCGTCGTCGTCGTCGTCGTCGTCGTCGTCGCCGCCGCCGCCTCTGCAGAAGTAGCAAATGGCCATCGTAGCAAATGCGGCGAGGGACGGCCTGCCTTCGATTCCGAATGCACAAATTGTGTGGTCTTGTTTCTCAGTCTATATTTGGTCGGTCACGTCAGAGGTTGAGTGTAACGAATGGGTGGGAAAGAGCAAGGGGCAGCGGCTGTGTAGAACGAAAACACAAATCCTCAGGGGTGTGAGCGTTTCGAGATGAGTCGTATACATGTAAATGTTGGTCGTCAGTGACCGTGTCGCCTAATGGATAAGGCGTCGGACTTCGGCTCTGAAGATTACAGGTTCGAATGCTGTCACGCTTGTGTTTTTCCAGTTCTGAAAAAGAAACATACCGTTTTAATGTAGCAATTGAGCAGTACGAAACCGTCTGAATGTTGCTGTTGACCATTTTTTGCTTGGAGATGCTCTTGAGCTTGAAACACACACAGCAAGACCGGTGTTAACTAACGAAATGGTCGGCAGAGTGCCGACACCGCGAGTTTTGACTGGCACTTGCACATCTAAAACAACGTCGGAAAGTAACTCGTTCGGCTTTTGAGTCACATAAAGTATGTGTGTTAATTTTGACGCCACTAGCTCTGCTTGTTGTCATGCAATTTCTTTGCCTCTCAGAAATGATTATGACATAAAAGTGAAGTGCGTGACGAGTGTGACGTTAGGAAAACATTAGGCAGCATGGAGAGATGCTGTATGGGACCACCCAACCCAAACGAGTACTGTGTGACGTGCTACCCGGCAAATATTCACCGAGGTAGCCGGCTATCTCAGTCGGTAGAGCGTCAGACACTTAATCCCAGGGTCGTGGGTTCGAGCCAGACGCTGGGCGAAACGGAATTTTGTTCCGCTGCAGGTGTAAATTACCGTTTTTCTGATTAACGAGATTTAATGGAAATAGCAACTTTAAACTTTGCCTACGTCTCTGTCAGTCGCAAGGAAACTGTATTTGAAGGTGAAGGTGATTTTGTAGACATGTGTGAAAGACATGTTCTGAAATGCAAGTGTTGTGGTTTGGAGAGCACATCGGTTACGTGTCAGATGTGTAGCCAAGCAAAATTTGTCGCCATAGCTGCAAATATTAGCCGGTAATATGAAGTGTTGTCAGCTAAAGTCTGATGGTGCAGACGACCGTAAGGACGAAGTACCCAAGAGTATCGCTAGGCCGCGCCTCTTTAGCTCAGTGGTAGAGCACTGGTCTAATAAACCAGGGGTTGTAAGTTCCATCCTCACAGGAGAAAGATGAATTTTGGAAATCAGTTGCGCGTCGTGGCCGTATAGCAAACAGTACCTGTGATGACGAACAATTAGCGACAGGCGTTTTTTTAAGATTTACTCTCAGATGTGATTAAGGCGAATGGCGCAGATAAAGCATTTGCCAAAGCGGTACAGCATAAGGTGGGACGAGGCAGTCTGAATTACATTTTATAGATGTATTTCTCACATATCTCAGAGCCTCTCGCGGTCGTCGTCGTCGTCGTCGTCGTCGTCGTCGTCGTCGTCGCAGCCGCCGCCGCTTCTGCAGAAGTAGCAAATGGCCATCGTAGCAAATGCGGCGAGGGACGCCCTGCCTTCGATTCCGAATGCACAAAGTGTGTGGTCTTGTTTCTCAGTCTATATTTGGTCGGTCACGTCAGAGGTTGAATGTAACGAATGGGTGGGAAAGAGCAAGGGGCAGCGGCTGTGTAGAACGAAAACACAAATCCTCAGGGGTGTGAGCGTTTCGAGATGAGTCGTATACATGTAAATGTTGGTCGTCAGTGACCGTGTGGCCTAATGGATAAGGCGTCGGACTTCGGCTCTGAAGATTACAGGTTCGAATGCTGTCACGCTTGTGTTTTTCCAGTTCTGAAAAAGAAACATACCGTTTTAATGTAGCAATTGAGAAGTACGAAACCGTGTGAATGTTGCTGTTGACCATTTTTTGCTTGGAGATGCTCTTGAGCTTGAAACACACACAGCAAGACCGGTGTTAACTAACGAAATGGTCGGCAGAGTGCCGACACCGCGAGTTTTGACTGGCACTTGCACATCTAAAACAACGTCGGAAAGCAACTCGTTCGGCTTTTGAGTCACATAAAGTATGTGTGTTAATTTTGACGCCACTAGCTCTGCTTGTTGTCATGCAATTTCTTTGCCTCTCAGAAATGATTATGACATAAAAGTGAAGTGCGTGACGAGTGTGACGTTAGGAAAACATTAGGCAGCATGGAGAGATGCTGTATGGGACCACCCAACCCAAACGAGTACTGTGTGACGTGCTACCCGGCATATATTCACCGAGGTAGCCGGCTATCTCAGTCGGTAGAGCGTCAGACACTTAATCCCAGGGTCGTGGGTTCGAGCCAGACGCTGGGCGAAACGGAATTTTGTTCCGCTGCAGGTGTAAATTACTGTTTTTCTGATTAACGAGATTTAATGGAAATAGCAACTTTAAACTTTGCCTACGTCTCTGTCAGTCGCAAGGAAACTGTATTTGAAGGTGAAGGTGATTTTGTAGACATGTGTAAAAGACATGTTCTGAAATGCAAGTGTTGTGGTTTGGAGAGCACATCGGTTACGTGTCAGATGTGTAGCCAAGCAGTAATTTGTCGCCATAGCTGCAAATATTAGCCGATAATATGAATTGTTGTCAGCTAAAGTCTGATGATGCAGACGACCGTAAGGACGAAGTACCCAAGAGTACCGCTAGGCCGCGCCTCTTTAGCTCAGTGGTAGAGCACTGGTCTAATAAATCAGGGGTCGTAAGTTCCATCCTCACAGGAGAAAGATGAATTTTAGAAATCAGTTGCGCGTCGTGGCCGTATAGCAAACAGTACCTGTGATGACGAACAATTAGCGACAGGCGTTTTTTTAAGATTTACTCTCAGATGTGATTAAGGCGAATGGCGCAGATAAAGCATTTGCCAAAGCGGTACAGCATAAGGTGGGACGAGGCAGTCTGAATTACATTTTATAGATGTATTTCTCACATATCTCAGAGCCTCTCGCGGTCGTCGTCGTCGTCGTCGTCGTCGTCGTCGTCGTCGTCGTCGTCGTCGTCGTCGTCGTCGTCGCCGCCGCCACTTCTGCAGAAGTAGCAAATGGCCATCGTAGCAAATGCGGCGAGGGACGCCCTGCCTTCGATTCCGAATGCACAAAGTGTGTGGTCTTGTTTCTCAGTCTATATTTGGTCGGTCACGTCAGAGGTTGAATGTAACGAATGGGTGGGAAAGAGCAAGGGGCAGCGGCTGTGTAGAACGAAAACACAAATCCTCAGGGGTGTGAGCGTTTCGAGATGAGTCGTATACATGTAAATGTTGGTCGTCAGTGACCGTGTGGCCTAATGGATAAGGCGTCGGACTTCGGCTCTGAAGATTACAGGTTCGAATGCTGTCACGCTTGTGTTTTTCCAGTTCTGAAAAAGAAACATACCGTTTTAATGTAGCAATTGAGCAGTACGAAACCGTCTGAATGTTGCTGTTGACCATTTTTTGCTTGGAGATGCTCTTGAGCTTGAAACACACACAGCAAGACCGGTGTTAACTAACGAAATGGTCGGCAGAGTGCCGACACCGCGAGTTTTGACTGGCACTTGCACATCTAAAACAACGTCGGAAAGTAACTCGTTCGGCTTTTGAGTCACATAAAGTATGTGTGTTAATTTTGACGCCACTAGCTCTGCTTGTTGTCATGCAATTTCTTTGCCTCTCAGAAATGATTATGACATAAAAGTGAAGTGCGTGACGAGTGTGACGTTAGGAAAACATTAGGCAGCATGGAGAGATGCTGTATGGGACCACCCAACCCAAACGAGTACTGTGTGACGTGCTACCCGGCAAATATTCACCGAGGTAGCCGGCTATCTCAGTCGGTAGAGCGTCAGACACTTAATCCCAGGGTCGTGGGTTCGAGCCAGACGCTGGGCGAAACGGAATTTTGTTCCGCTGCAGGTGTAAATTACCGTTTTTCTGATTAACGAGATTTAATGGAAATAGCAACTTTAAACTTTGCCTACGTCTCTGTCAGTCGCAAGGAAACTGTATTTGAAGGTGAAGGTGATTTTGTAGACATGTGTAAAAGACATGTTCTGAAATGCAAGTGTTGTGGTTTGGAGAGCACATCGGTTACGTGTCAGATGTGTAGCCAAGCAGTAATTTGTCGCCATAGCTGCAAATATTAGCCGATAATATGAATTGTTGTCAGCTAAAGTCTGATGATGCAGACGACCGTAAGGACGAAGTACCCAAGAGTACCGCTAGGCTGCGCCTCTTTAGCTCAGTGGTAGAGCACTGGTCTAATAAATCAGGGGTCGTAAGTTCCATCCTCACAGGAGAAAGATGAATTTTAGAAATCAGTTGCGCGTCGTGGCCGTATAGCAAACAGTACCTGTGATGACGAACAATTAGCGACAGGCGTTTTTTTAAGATTTACTCTCAGATGTGATTAAGGCGAATGGCGCAGATAAAGCATTTGCCAAAGCGGTACAGCATAAGGTGGGACGAGGCAGTCTGAATTACATTTTATAGATGTATTTCTCACATATCTCAGAGTCTCTCGCGATCTTCGTCGTCGTCGTCGTCGTCGTCGTCGTCGTCGTCGTCGTCGCCGCCGCTTCTGCAGAAGTAGCAAATGGCCATCGTAGCAAATGCGGCGAGGGACGGCCTGCCTTCGATTCCGAATGCACAAAGTGTGTGGTCTTGTTTCTCAGTCCATATTTGGTCGGTCTCGTCAGAGGTTGAATGTAACGAATGGGTGGGAAAGAGCAAGGGGCAGCGGCTGTGTAGAACGAAAACACAAATCCTCAGGGGTGTGAGCGTTTCGAGATGAGTCGTATACATGTAAATGTTGGTCGTCAGTGACCGTGTGGCCTAATGGATAAGGCGTCGGACTTCGGCTCTGAAGATTACAGGTTCGAATGCTGTCACGCTTGTGTTTTTCCAGTTCTGAAAAAGAAACATACCGTTTTAATGTAGCAATTGAGCAGTACGAAACCGTCTGAATGTTGCTGTTGACCATTTTTTGCTTGGAGATGCTCTTGAGCTTGAAACACACACACAGCAAGACCGGTGTTAACTAACGAAATGGTCGGCAGAGTGCCGACACCGCGAGTTTTGACTGGCACTTGCACATCTAAAACAACGTCGGAAAGTAACTCGTTCGGCTTTTGAGTCACATAAAGTATGTGTGTTAATTTTGACGCCACTAGCTCTGCTTGTTGTCATGCAATTTCTTTGCCTCTCTGAAATGATTATGACATAAAAGTGAAGTGCGTGACGAGTGTGACGTTAGGAAAACATTAGGCAGCATGGAGAGATGCTGTATGGGACCACCCAACCCAAACGAGTACTGTGTGACGTGCTACCCGGCAAATATTCACCGAGGTAGCCGGCTATCTCAGTCGGTAGAGCGTCAGACACTTAATCCCAGGGTCGTGGGTTCGAGCCAGACGCTGGGCGAAACGGAATTTTGTTCCGCTGCAGGTGTAAATTACCGTTTTTCTGATTAACGAGATTTAATGGAAATAGCAACTTTAAACTTTGCCTACGTCTCTGTCAGTCGCAAGGAAACTGTATTTGAAGGTGAAGGTGATTTTGTAGACATGTGTAAAAGACATGTACTGAAATGCAAGAGTTGTGGTTTGGAGAGCACATCGGTTACGTGTCAGATGTGTAGCCAAGCAGTAATTTGTCGCCATAGCTGCAAATATTAGCCGATAATATGAATTGTTGTCAGCTAAAGTCTGATGATGCAGACGACCGTAAGGACGAAGTACCCAAGAGTACCGCTAGGCCGCGCCTCTTTAGCTCAGTGGTAGAGCACTGGTCTAATAAATCAGGGGTCGTAAGTTCCATCCTCACAGGAGAAAGATGAATTTTAGAAATCAGTTGCGCGTCGTGGCCGTATAGCAAACAGTACCTGTGATGACGAACAATTAGCGACAGGCGTTTTTTTAAGATTTACTCTCAGATGTGATTAAGGCGAATGGCGCAGATAAAGCATTTGCCAAAGCGGTACAGCATAAGGTGGGACGAGGCAGTCTGAATTACATTTTATAGATGTATTTCTCACATATCTCAGAGTCTCTCGCGATCTTCGTCGTCGTCGTCGTCGTCGTCGTCGCTTCTGCAGAAGTAGCAAATGGCCATCGTAGCAAATGCGGCGAGGGACGGCCTGCCTTCGATTCCGAATGCACAAATTGTGTGGTCTTGTTTCTCAGTCTATATTTGGTCGGTCACGTCAGAGGTTGAATGTAACGAATGGGTGGGAAAGAGCAAGGGGCAGCGGCTGTGTAGAACGAAAACACAAATCCTCAGGGGTGTGAGCGTTTCGAGATGAGTCGTATACATGTAAATGTTGGTCGTCAGTGACCGTGTGGCCTAATGGATAAGGCGTCGGACTTCGGCTCTGAAGATTACAGGTTCGAATGCTGTCACGCTTGTGTTTTTCCAGTTCTGAAAAAGAAACATACCGTTTTAATGTAGCAATTGAGCAGTACGAAACCGCCTGAATGTTGCTGTTGACCATTTTTTGCTTGGAGATGCTCTTGAGCTTGAAACACACACAGCAAGACCGGTGTTAACTAACGAAATGGTCGGCAGAGTGCCGACACCGCGAGTTTTGACTGGCACTTGCACATCTAAAACAACGTCGGAAAGTAACTCGTTCGGCTTTTGAGTCACATAAAGTATGTGTGTTAATTTTGACGCCACTAGCTCTGCTTGTTGTCATGCAATTTCTTTGCCTCTCAGAAATGATTATGACATAAAAGTGAAGTGCGTGACGAGTGTGACGTTAGGAAAACATTAGGCAGCATGGGGAGATGCTGTATGGGACCACCCAACCCAAACGAGTACTGTGTGACGTGCTACCCGGCAAATATTCACCGAGGTAGCCGGCTATCTCAGTCGGTAGAGCGTCAGACACTTAATCCCAGGGTCGTGGGTTCGAGCCAGACGCTGGGCGAAACGGAATTTTGTTCCGCTGCAGGTGTAAATTACCGTTTTTCTGATTAACGAGATTTAATGGAAATAGCAACTTTAAACTTTGCCTACGTCTCTGTCAGTCGCAAGGAAACTGTATTTGAAGGTGAAGGTGATTTTGTAGACATGTGTGAAAGACATGTTCTGAAATGCAAGTGTTGTGGTTTGGAGAGCACATCGGTTACGTGTCAGATGTGTAGCCAAGCAGTAATTTGTCGCCATAGCTGCAAATATTAGCCGGTAATATGAAGTGTTGTCAGCTAAAGTCTGATGGTGCAGACGACCGTAAGGACGAAGTACCCAAGAGTACCGCTAGGCCGCGCCTCTTTAGCTCAGTGGTAGAGCACTGGTCTAATAAACCAGGGGTTGTAAGTTCCATCCTCACAGGAGAAAGATGAATTTTGGAAATCAGTTGCGCGTCGTGGCCGTATAGCAAACAGTACCTGTGATGACGAACAATTAGCGACAGGCGTTCTTTTAAGATTTACTCTCAGATGTGATTAAGGCGAATGGCGCAGATAAAGCATTTGCCAAAGCGGTACAGCATAAGGTGGGACGAGGCAGTCTGGATTAAATTTTATAGATGTATTTCTCACATATCTCAGAGCCTCTCGCGATCTTCGTCGTCGTCGTCGTCGTCGTCGTCGTCGTCGTCGTCGCTGCCGCCGCCGCCGCTTCTGCAGAAGTAGCAAATGGCCATCGTAGCAAATGCGGCGAGGGACGGCCTGCCTTCGATTCCGAATGCACAAAGTGTGTGGTCTTGTTTCTCAGTCTATATTTGGTCGGTCACGTCAGAGGTTGAATGTAACGAATGGGTGGGAAAGAGCAAGGGGCAGCGGCTGTGTAGAACGAAAACACAAATCCTCAGGGGTGTGAGCGTTTCGAGATGAGTCGTATACATGTAAATGTTGGTCGTCAGTGACCGTGTGGCCTAATGGATAAGGCGTCGGACTTCGGCTCTGAAGATTACAGGTTCGAATGCTGTCACGCTTGTGTTTTTCCAGTTCTGAAAAAGAAACATACCGTTTTAATGTAGCAATTGAGCAGTACGAAACCGTCTGAATGTTGCTGTTGACCATTTTTTGCTTGGAGATGCTCTTGAGCTTGAAACACACACAGCAAGACCGGTGTTAACTAACGAAATGGTCGGCAGAGTGCCGACACCGCGAGTTTTGACTGGCACTTGCACATCTAAAACAACGTCGGAAAGTAACTCGTTCGGCTTTTGAGTCACATAAAGTATGTGTGTTAATTTTGACGCCACTAGCTCTGCTTGTTGTCATGCAATTTCTTTGCCTCTCAGAAATGATTATGACATAAAAGTGAAGTGCGTGACGAGTGTGACGTTAGGAAAACATTAGGCAGCATGGAGAGATGCTGTATGGGACCACCCAACCCAAACGAGTACTGTGTGACGTGCTACCCGGCAAATATTCACCGACGTAGCCGGCTATCTCAGTCGGTAGAGCGTCAGACACTTAATCCCAGGGTCGTGGGTTCGAGCCAGACGCTGGGCGAAACGGAATTTTGTTCCGCTGCAGGTGTAAATTACCGTTTTTCTGATTAACGAGATTTAATGGAAATAGCAACTTTAAACTTTGCCTACGTCTCTGTCAGTCGCAAGGAAACTGTATTTGAAGGTGAAGGTGATTTTGTAGACATGTGTAAAAGACATGTACTGAAATGCAAGTGTTGTGGTTTGGAGAGCACATCGGTTACGTGTCAGATGTGTAGCCAAGCAGTAATTTGTCGCCATAGCTGCAAATATTAGCCGATAATATGAATTGTTGTCAGCTAAAGTCTGATGATGCAGACGACCGTAAGGACGAAGTACCCAAGAGTACCGCTAGGCCGCGCCTCTTTAGCTCAGTGGTAGAGCACTGGTCTAATAAATCAGGGGTCGTAAGTTCCATCCTCACAGGAGAAAGATGAATTTTAGAAATCAGTTGCGCGTCGTGGCCGTATAGCAAACAGTACCTGTGATGACGAACAATTAGCGACAGGCGTTTTTTTAAGATTTACTCTCAGATGTGATTAAGGCGAATGGCGCAGATAAAGCATTTGCCAAAGCGGTACAGCATAAGGTGGGACGAGGCAGTCTGAATTACATTTTATAGATGTATTTCTCACATATCTCAGAGTCTCTCGCGATCTTCGTCGTCGTCGTCGTCGTCGTCGTCGCTTCTGCAGAAGTAGCAAATGGCCATCGTAGCAAATGCGGCGAGGGACGGCCTGCCTTCGATTCCGAATGCACAAATTGTGTGGTCTTGTTTCTCAGTCTATATTTGGTCGGTCACGTCAGAGGTTGAATGTAACGAATGGGTGGGAAAGAGCAAGGGGCAGCGGCTGTGTAGAACGAAAACACAAATCCTCAGGGGTGTGAGCGTTTCGAGATGAGTCGTATACATGTAAATGTTGGTCGTCAGTGACCGTGTGGCCTAATGGATAAGGCGTCGGACTTCGGATCTGAAGATTACAGGTTCGAATGCTGTCACGCTTGTGTTTTTCCAGTTCTGAAAAAGAAACATACCGTTTTAATGTAGCAATTGAGCAGTACGAAACCGTCTGAATGTTGCTGTTGACCATTTTTTGCTTGGAGATGCTCTTGAGCTTGAAACACACACAGCAAGACCGGTGTTAACTAACGAAATGGTCGGCAGAGTGCCGACACCGCGAGTTTTGACTGGCACTTGCACATCTAAAACAACGTCGGAAAGTAACTCGTTCGGCTTTTGAGTCACATAAAGTATGTGTGTTAATTTTGACGCCACTAGCTCTGCTTGTTGTCATGCAATTTCTTTGCCTCTCAGAAATGATTATGACATAAAAGTGAAGTGCGTGACGAGTGTGACGTTAGGAAAACATTAGGCAGCATGGGGAGATGCTGTATGGGACCACCCAACCCAAACGAGTACTGTGTGACGTGCTACCCGGCAAATATTCACCGAGGTAGCCGGCTATCTCAGTCGGTAGAGCGTCAGACACTTAATCCCAGGGTCGTGGGTTCGAGCCAGACGCTGGGCGAAACGGAATTTTGTTCCGCTGCAGGTGTAAATTACCGTTTTTCTGATTAACGAGATTTAATGGAAATAGCAACTTTAAACTTTGCCTACGTCTCTGTCAGTCGCAAGGAAACTGTATTTGAAGGTGAAGGTGATTTTGTAGACATGTGTGAAAGACATGTTCTGAAATGCAAGTGTTGTGGTTTGGAGAGCACATCGGTTACGTGTCAGATGTGTAGCCAAGCAGTAATTTGTCGCCATAGCTGCAAATATTAGCCGGTAATATGAAGTGTTGTCAGCTAAAGTCTGATGGTGCAGATGACCGTAAGGACGAAGTACCCAAGAGTACCGCTAGGCCGCGCCTCTTTAGCTCAGTGGTAGAGCACTGGTCTAATAAACCAGGGGTTGTAAGTTCCATCCTCACAGGAGAAAGATGAATTTTGGAAATCAGTTGCGCGTCGTGGCCGTATAGCAAACAGTACCTGTGATGACGAACAATTAGCGACAGGCGTTCTTTTAAGATTTACTCTCAGATGTGATTAAGGCGAATGGCGCAGATAAAGCATTTGCCAAAGCGGTACAGCATAAGGTGGGACGAGGCAGTCTGGATTAAATTTTATAGATGTATTTCTCACATATCTCAGAGCCTCTCGCGATCTTCGTCGTCGTCGTCGTCGTCGTCGTCGTCGCTGCCGCCGCTGCCGCTTCTGCAGAAGTAGCAAATGGCCATCGTAGCAAATGCGGCGAGGGACGCCCTGCCTTCGATTCCGAATGCACAAAGTGTGTGGTCTTGTTTCTCAGTCTATATTTGGTCGGTCACGTCAGAGGTTGAATGTAACGAATGGGTGGGAAAGAGCAAGGGGCAGCGGCTGTGTAGAACGAAAACACAAATCCTCAGGGGTGTGAGCGTTTCGAGATGAGTCGTATACATGTAAATGTTGGTCGTCAGTGACCGTGTGGCCTAATGGATAAGGCGTCGGACTTCGGCTCTGAAGATTACAGGTTCGAATGCTGTCACGCTTGTGTTTTTCCAGTTCTGAAAAAGAAACATACCGTTTTAATGTAGCAATTGAGCAGTACGAAACCGTCTGAATGTTGCTGTTGACCATTTTTTGCTTGGAGATGCTCTTGAGCTTGAAACACACACAGCAAGACCGGTGTTAACTAACGAAATGGTCGGCAGAGTGCCGACACCGCGAGTTTTGACTGGCACTTGCACATCTAAAACAACGTCGGAAAGTAACTCGTTCGGCTTTTGAGTCACATAAAGTATGTGTGTTAATTTTGACGCCACTAGCTCTGCTTGTTGTCATGCAATTTCTTTGCCTCTCAGAAATGATTATGACATAAAAGTGAAGTGCGTGACGAGTGTGACGTTAGGAAAACATTAGGCAGCATGGAGAGATGCTGTATGGGACCACCCAACCCAAACGAGTACTGTGTGACGTGCTACCCGGCAAATATTCACCGACGTAGCCGGCTATCTCAGTCGGTAGAGCGTCAGACACTTAATCCCAGGGTCGTGGGTTCGAGCCAGACGCTGGGCGAAACGGAATTTTGTTCCGCTGCAGGTGTAAATTACCGTTTTTCTGATTAACGAGATTTAATGGAAATAGCAACTTTAAACTTTGCCTACGTCTCTGTCAGTCGCAAGGAAACTGTATTTGAAGGTGAAGGTGATTTTGTAGACATGTGTAAAAGACATGTTCTGAAAAGCAAGTGTTGTGGTTTGGAGAGCACATCGGTTACGTGTCAGATGTGTAGCCAAGCAGTAATTTGTCGCCATAGCTGCAAATATTAGCCGATAATATGAATTGTTGTCAGCTAAAGTCTGATGATGCAGACGACCGTAAGGACGAAGTACCCAAGAGTACCGCTAGGCCGCGCCTCTTTAGCTCAGTGGTAGAGCACTGATCTAATAACCCAGGGGTCGTAAGTTCCATCCTCACAGGAGAAAGATGAATTTTGGAAATCAGTTGCGCGTCGTGGCCGTATAGCAAACAGTACCTGTGATGACGAACAATTAGCGACAGGCGTTTTTTTAAGATTTACTCTCAGATGTGATTAAGGCGAATGGCGCAGATAAAGCATTTGCCAAAGCGGTACAGCATAAGGTGGGACGAGGCAGTCTGAATTACATTTTATAGATGTATTTCTCACATATCTCAGAGCCTCTCGCGGTCGTCGTCGTCGTCGTCGTCGTCGTCGTCGTCGCCGCCGCCGCCGCTTCTGCAGAAGTAGCAAATGGCCATCGTAGCAAATGCGGCGAGGGACGCCCTGCCTTCGATTCCGAATGCACAAAGTGTGTGGTCTTGTTTCTCAGTCTATATTTGGTCGGTCACGTCAGAGGTTGAATGTAACGAATGGGTGGGAAAGAGCAAGGGGCAGCGGCTGTGTAGAACGAAAACACAAATCCTCAGGGGTGTGAGCGTTTCGAGATGAGTCGTATACATGTAAATGTTGGTCGTCAGTGACCGTGTGGCCTAATGGATAAGGCGTCGGACTTCGGCTCTGAAGATTACAGGTTCGAATGCTGTCACGCTTGTGTTTTTCCAGTTCTGAAAAAGAAACATACCGTTTTAATGTAGCAATTGAGCAGTACGAAACCGTGTGAATGTTGCTGTTGACCATTTTTTGCTTGGAGATGCTCTTGAGCTTGAAACACACACAGCAAGACCGGTGTTAACTAACGAAATGGTCGGCAGAGTGCCGACACCGCGAGTTTTGACTGGCACTTGCACATCTAAAACAACGTCGGAAAGTAACTCGTTCGGCTTTTGAGTCACATAAAGTATGTGTGTTAATTTTGACGCCACTAGCTCTGCTTGTTGTCATGCAATTTCTTTGCCTCTCAGAAATGATTATGACATAAAAGTGAAGTGCGTGACGAGTGTGACGTTAGGAAAACATTAGGCAGCATGGAGAGATGCTGTATGGGACCACCCAACCCAAACGAGTACTGTGTGACGTGCTACCCGGCAAATATTCACCGAGGTAGCCGGCTATCTCAGTCGGTAGAGCGTCAGACACTTAATCCCAGGGTCGTGGGTTCGAGCCAGACGCTGGGCGAAACGGAATTTTGTTCCGCTGCAGGTGTAAATTACCGTTTTTCTGATTAACGAGATTTAATGGAAATAGCAACTTTAAACTTTGCCTACGTCTCTGTCAGTCGCAAGGAAACTGTATTTGAAGGTGAAGGTGATTTTGTAGACATGTGTAAAAGACATGTTCTGAAATGCAAGTGTTGTGGTTTGGAGAGCACATCGGTTACGTGTCAGATGTGTAGCCAAGCAGTAATTTGTCGCCATAGCTGCAAATATTAGCCGATAATATGAATTGTTGTCAGCTAAAGTCTGATGATGCAGACGACCGTAAGGACGAAGTACCCAAGAGTACCGCTAGGCTGCGCCTCTTTAGCTCAGTGGTAGAGCACTGGTCTAATAAATCAGGGGTCGTAAGTTCCATCCTCACAGGAGAAAGATGAATTTTAGAAATCAGTTGCGCGTCGTGGCCGTATAGCAAACAGTACCTGTGATGACGAACAATTAGCGACAGGCGTTTTTTTAAGATTTACTCTCAGATGTGATTAAGGCGAATGGCGCAGATAAAGCATTTGCCAAAGCGGTACAGCATAAGGTGGGACGAGGCAGTCTGAATTACATTTTATAGATGTATTTCTCACATATCTCAGAGTCTCTCGCGATCTTCGTCGTCGTCGTCGTCGTCGTCGTCGCCGCCGCTTCTGCAGAAGTAGCAAATGGCCATCGTAGCAAATGCGGCGAGGGACGGCCTGCCTTCGATTCCGAATGCACAAAGTGTGTGGTCTTGTTTCTCAGTCCATATTTGGTCGGTCTCGTCAGAGGTTGAATGTAACGAATGGGTGGGAAAGAGCAAGGGGCAGCGGCTGTGTAGAACGAAAACACAAATCCTCAGGGGTGTGAGCGTTTCGAGATGAGTCGTATACATGTAAATGTTGGTCGTCAGTGACCGTGTGGCCTAATGGATAAGGCGTCGGACTTCGGCTCTGAAGATTACAGGTTCGAATGCTGTCACGCTTGTGTTTTTCCAGTTCTGAAAAAGAAACATACCGTTTTAATGTAGCAATTGAGCAGTACGAAACCGTCTGAATGTTGCTGTTGACCATTTTTTGCTTGGAGATGCTCTTGAGCTTGAAACACACACAGCAAGACCGGTGTTAACTAACGAAATGGTCGGCAGAGTGCCGACACCGCGAGTTTTGACTGGCACTTGCACATCTAAAACAACGTCGGAAAGTAACTCGTTCGGCTTTTGAGTCACATAAAGTATGTGTGTTAATTTTGACGCCACTAGCTGTGCTTGTTGTCATGCAATTTCTTTGCCTCTCAGAAATGATTATGACATAAAAGTGAAGTGCGTGACGAGTGTGACGTTAGGAAAACATTAGGCAGCATGGAGAGATGCTGTATGGGACCACCCAACCCAAACGAGTACTGTGTGACGTGCTACCCGGCAAATATTCACCGAGGTAGCCGGCTATCTCAGTCGGTAGAGCGTCAGACACTTAATCCCAGGGTCGTGGGTTCGAGCCAGACGCTGGGCGAAACGGAATTTTGTTCCGCTGCAGGTGTAAATTACCGTTTTTCTGATTAACGAGATTTAATGGAAATAGCAACTTTAAACTTTGCCTACGTCTCTGTCAGTCGCAAGGAAACTGTATTTGAAGGTGAAGGTGATTTTGTAGACATGTGTAAAAGACATGTACTGAAATGCAAGAGTTGTGGTTTGGAGAGCACATCGGTTACGTGTCAGATGTGTAGCCAAGCAGTAATTTGTCGCCATAGCTGCAAATATTAGCCGATAATATGAATTGTTGTCAGCTAAAGTCTGATGATGCAGACGACCGTAAGGACGAAGTACCCAAGAGTACCGCTAGGCCGCTCCTCTTTAGCTCAGTGGTAGAGCACTGGTCTAATAAATCAGGGGTCGTAAGTTCCATCCTCACAGGAGAAAGATGAATTTTAGAAATCAGTTGCGCGTCGTGGCCGTATAGCAAACAGTACCTGTGATGACGAACAATTAGCGACAGGCGTTTTTTTAAGATTTACTCTCAGATGTGATTAAGGCGAATGGCGCAGATAAAGCATTTGCCAAAGCGGTACAGCATAAGGTGGGACGAGGCAGTCTGAATTACATTTTATAGATGTATTTCTCACATATCTCAGAGTCTCTCGCGATCTTCGTCGTCGTCGTCGTCGTCGTCGTCGCTTCTGCAGAAGTAGCAAATGGCCATCGTAGCAAATGCGGCGAGGGACGGCCTGCCTTCGATTCCGAATGCACAAATTGTGTGGTCTTGTTTCTCAGTCTATATTTGGTCGGTCACGTCAGAGGTTGAATGTAACGAATGGGTGGGAAAGAGCAAGGGGCAGCGGCTGTGTAGAACGAAAACACAAATCCTCAGGGGTGTGAGCGTTTCGAGATGAGTCGTATACATGTAAATGTTGGTCGTCAGTGACCGTGTGGCCTAATGGATAAGGCGTCGGACTTCGGATCTGAAGATTACAGGTTCGAATGCTGTCACGCTTGTGTTTTTCCAGTTCTGAAAAAGAAACATACCGTTTTAATGTAGCAATTGAGCAGTACGAAACCGTCTGAATGTTGCTGTTGACCATTTTTTGCTTGGAGATGCTCTTGAGCTTGAAACACACACAGCAAGACCGGTGTTAACTAACGAAATGGTCGGCAGAGTGCCGACACCGCGAGTTTTGACTGGCACTTGCACATCTAAAACAACGTCGGAAAGTAACTCGTTCGGCTTTTGAGTCACATAAAGTATGTGTGTTAATTTTGACGCCACTAGCTCTGCTTGTTGTCATGCAATTTCTTTGCCTCTCAGAAATGATTATGACATAAAAGTGAAGTGCGTGACGAGTGTGACGTTAGGAAAACATTAGGCAGCATGGGGAGATGCTGTATGGGACCACCCAACCCAAACGAGTACTGTGTGACGTGCTACCCGGCAAATATTCACCGAGGTAGCCGGCTATCTCAGTCGGTAGAGCGTCAGACACTTAATCCCAGGGTCGTGGGTTCGAGCCAGACGCTGGGCGAAACGGAATTTTGTTCCGCTGCAGGTGTAAATTACCGTTTTTCTGATTAACGAGATTTAATGGAAATAGCAACTTTAAACTTTGCCTACGTCTCTGTCAGTCGCAAGGAAACTGTATTTGAAGGTGAAGGTGATTTTGTAGACATGTGTGAAAGACATGTTCTGAAATGCAAGTGTTGTGGTTTGGAGAGCACATCGGTTACGTGTCAGATGTGTAGCCAAGCAGTAATTTGTCGCCATAGCTGCAAATATTAGCCGGTAATATGAAGTGTTGTCAGCTAAAGTCTGATGGTGCAGATGACCGTAAGGACGAAGTACCCAAGAGTACCGCTAGGCCGCGCCTCTTTAGCTCAGTGGTAGAGCACTGGTCTAATAAACCAGGGGTTGTAAGTTCCATCCTCACAGGAGAAAGATGAATTTTGGAAATCAGTTGCGCGTCGTGGCCGTATAGCAAACAGTACCTGTGATGACGAACAATTAGCGACAGGCGTTCTTTTAAGATTTACTCTCAGATGTGATTAAGGCGAATGGCGCAGATAAAGCATTTGCCAAAGCGGTACAGCATAAGGTGGGACGAGGCAGTCTGGATTAAATTTTATAGATGTATTTCTCACATATCTCAGAGCCTCTCGCGATCTTCGTCGTCGTCGTCGTCGTCGTCGTCGTCGCTGCCGCCGCCGCCGCTTCTGCAGAAGTAGCAAATGGCCATCGTAGCAAATGCGGCGAGGGACGCCCTGCCTTCGATTCCGAATGCACAAAGTGTGTGGTCTTGTTTCTCAGTCTATATTTGGTCGGTCACGTCAGAGGTTGAATGTAACGAATGGGTGGGAAAGAGCAAGGGGCAGCGGCTGTGTAGAACGAAAACACAAATCCTCAGGGGTGTGAGCGTTTCGAGATGAGTCGTATACATGTAAATGTTGGTCGTCAGTGACCGTGTGGCCTAATGGATAAGG
This sequence comes from Schistocerca gregaria, assembly GCF_023897955.1. Classification (NCBI taxonomy): domain Eukaryota; kingdom Metazoa; phylum Arthropoda; class Insecta; order Orthoptera; family Acrididae; genus Schistocerca; species Schistocerca gregaria. The sequence continues at coordinate 85,695 of NW_026062340.1, forward strand.
CGTCGGACTTCGGCTCTGAAGATTACAGGTTCGAATGCTGTCACGCTTGTGTTTTTCCAGTTCTGAAAAAGAAACATACCGTTTTAATGTAGCAATTGAGCAGTACGAAACCGTCTGAATGTTGCTGTTGACCATTTTTTGCTTGGAGATGCTCTTGAGCTTGAAACACACACAGCAAGACCGGTGTTAACTAACGAAATGGTCGGCAGAGTGCCGACACCGCGAGTTTTGACTGGCACTTGCACATCTAAAACAACGTCGGAAAGTAACTCGTTCGGCTTTTGTGTCACATAAAGTATGTGTGTTAATTTTGACGCCACTAGCTCTGCTTGTTGTCATGCAATTTCTTTGCCTCTCAGAAATGATTATGACATAAAAGTGAAGTGCGTGACGAGTGTGACGTTAGGAAAACATTAGGCAGCATGGAGAGATGCTGTATGGGACCACCCAACCCAAACGAGTACTGTGTGACGTGCTACCCGGCAAATATTCACCGACGTAGCCGGCTATCTCAGTCGGTAGAGCGTCAGACACTTAATCCCAGGGTCGTGGGTTCGAGCCAGACGCTGGGCGAAACGGAATTTTGTTCCGCTGCAGGTGTAAATTACCGTTTTTGTGATTAACGAGATTTAATGGAAATAGCAACTTTAAACTTTGCCTACGTCTCTGTCAGTCGCAAGGAAACTGTATTTGAAGGTGAAGGTGATTTTGTAGACATGTGTAAAAGACATGTTCTGAAAAGCAAGTGTTGTGGTTTGGAGAGCACATCGGTTACGTGTCAGATGTGTAGCCAAGCAGTAATTTGTCGCCATAGCTGCAAATATTAGCCGATAATATGAATTGTTGTCAGCTAAAGTCTGATGATGCAGACGACCGTAAGGACGAAGTACCCAAGAGTACCGCTAGGCCGCGCCTCTTTAGCTCAGTGGTAGAGCACTGATCTAATAACCCAGGGGTCGTAAGTTCCATCCTCACAGGAGAAAGATGAATTTTGGAAATCAGTTGCGCGTCGTGGCCGTATAGCAAACAGTACCTGTGATGACGAACAATTAGCGACAGGCGTTTTTTTAAGATTTACTCTCAGATGTGATTAAGGCGAATGGCGCAGATAAAGCATTTGCCAAAGCGGTACAGCATAAGGTGGGACGAGGCAGTCTGAATTACATTTTATAGATGTATTTCTCACATATCTCAGAGCCTCTCGCGATCTTCGTCGTCGTCGTCGTCGTCGTCGTCGTCGCCGCCGCCGCTTCTGCAGAAGTAGCAAATGGCCATCGTAGCAAATGCGGCGAGGGACGCCCTGCCTTCGATTCCGAATGCACAAAGTGTGTGGTCTTGTTTCTCAGTCTATATTTGGTCGGTCACGTCAGAGGTTGAATGTAACGAATGGGTGGGAAAGAGCAAGGGGCAGCGGCTGTGTAGAACGAAAACACAAATCCTCAGGGGTGTGAGCGTTTCGAGATGAGTCGTATACATGTAAATGTTGGTCGTCAGTGACCGTGTGGCCTAATGGATAAGGCGTCGGACTTCGGCTCTGAAGATTACAGGTTCGAATGCTGTCACGCTTGTGTTTTTCCAGTTCTGAAAAAGAAACATACCGTTTTAATGTAGCAATTGAGCAGTACGAAACCGTCTGAATGTTGCTGTTGACCATTTTTTGCTTGGAGATGCTCTTGAGCTTGAAACACACACAGCAAGACCGGTGTTAACTAACGAAATGGTCGGCAGAGTGCCGACACCGCGAGTTTTGACTGGCACTTGCACATCTAAAACAACGTCGGAAAGTAACTCGTTCGGCTTTTGAGTCACATAAAGTATGTGTGTTAATTTTGACGCCACTAGCTCTGCTTGTTTTCATGCAATTTCTTTGCCTCTCAGAAATGATTATGACATAAAAGTGAAGTGCGTGACGAGTGTGACGTTAGGAAAACATTAGGCAGCATGGAGAGATGCTGTATGGGACCACCCAACCCAAACGAGTACTGTGTGACGTGCTACCCGGCAAATATTCACCGACGTAGCCGGCTATCTCAGTCGGTAGAGCGTCAGACACTTAATCCCAGGGTCGTGGGTTCGAGCCAGACGCTGGGCGAAACGGAATTTTGTTCCGCTGCAGGTGTAAATTACCGTTTTTCTGATTAACGAGATTTAATGGAAATAGCAACTTTAAACTTTGCCTACGTCTCTGTCAGTCGCAAGGAAACTGTATTTGAAGGTGAAGGTGATTTTGTAGACATGTGTAAAAGACATGTTCTGAAAAGCAAGTGTTGTGGTTTGGAGAGCACATCGGTTACGTGTCAGATGTGTAGCCAAGCAGTAATTTGTCGCCATAGCTGCAAATATTAGCCGATAATATGAATTGTTGTCAGCTAAAGTCTGATGATGCAGACGACCGTAAGGACGAAGTACCCAAGAGTACCGCTAGGCCGCGCCTCTTTAGCTCAGTGGTAGAGCACTGGTCTAATAAACCAGGGGTCGTAAGTTCCATCCTCACCGGAGAAAGATGAATTTTGGAAATCAGTTGCGCGTCGTGGCCGTATAGCAAACAGTACCTGTGATGACGAACAATTAGCGACAGGCGTTTTTTTAAGATTTACTCTCAGATGTGATTAAGGCGAATGGCGCAGATAAAGCATTTGCCAAAGCGGTACAGCATAAGGTGGGACGAGGCAGTCTGAATTACATTTTATAGATGTATTTCTCACATATCTCAGAGCCTCTCGCGATCTTCGTCGTCGTCGTCGTCGTCGTCGTCGTTGTCGCCGCCGCCGCTTCTGCAGAAGTAGCAAATGGCCATCGTAGCAAATGCGGCGAGGGACGGCCTGCCTTCGATTCCGAATGCACAAAGTGTGTGGTCTTGTTTCTCAGTCTATATTTGGTCGGTCACGTCAGAGGTTGAATGTAACGAATGGGTGGGAAAGAGCAAGGGGCAGCGGCTGTGTAGAACGAAAACACAAATCCTCAGGGGTGTGAGCGTTTCGAGATGAGTCGTATACATGTAAATGTTGGTCGTCAGTGACCGTGTGGCCTAATGGATAAGGCGTCGGACTTCGGCTCTGAAGATTACAGGTTCGAATGCTGTCACGCTTGTGTTTTTCCAGTTCTGAAAAAGAAACATACCGTTTTAATGTAGCAATTGAGCAGTACGAAACCGTCTGAATGTTGCTGTTGACCATTTTTTGCTTGGAGATGCTCTTGAGCTTGAAACACACACAGCAAGACCGGTGTTAACTAACGAAATGGTCGGCAGAGTGCCGACACCGCGAGTTTTGACTGGCACTTGCACATCTAAAACAACGTCGGAAAGTAACTCGTTCGGCTTTTGAGTCACATAAAGTATGTGTGTTAATTTTGACGCCACTAGCTCTGCTTGTTTTCATGCAATTTCTTTGCCTCTCAGAAATGATTATGACATAAAAGTGAAGTGCGTGACGAGTGTGACGTTAGGAAAACATTAGGCAGCATGGAGAGATGCTGTATGGGACCACCCAACCCAAACGAGTACTGTGTGACGTGCTACCCGGCAAATATTCACCGAGGTAGCCGGCTATCTCAGTCGGTAGAGCGTCAGACACTTAATCCCAGGGTCGTGGGTTCGAGCCAGACGCTGGGCGAAACGGAATTTTGTTCCGCTGCAGGTGTAAATTACTGTTTTTCTGATTAACGAGATTTAATGGAAATAGCAACTTTAAACTTTGCCTACGTCTCTGTCAGTCGCAAGGAAACTGTATTTGAAGGTGAAGGTGATTTTGTAGACATGTGTAAAAGACATGTTCTGAAATGCAAGTGTTGTGGTTTGGAGAGCACATCGGTTACGTGTCAGATGTGTAGCCAAGCAGTAATTTGTCGCCATAGCTGCAAATATTAGCCGATAATATGAATTGTTGTCAGCTAAAGTCTGATGATGCAGACGACCGTAAGGACGAAGTACCCAAGCGTACCGCTAGGCCGCGCCTCTTTAGCTCAGTGGTAGAGCACTGGTCTAATAAATCAGGGGTCGTAAGTTCCATCCTCACAGGAGAAAGATGAATTTTAGAAATCAGTTGCGCGTCGTGGCCGTATAGCAAACAGTACCTGTGATGACGAACAATTAGCGACAGGCGTTTTTTTAAGATTTACTCTCAGATGTGATTAAGGCGAATGGCGCAGATAAAGCATTTGCCAAAGCGGTACAGCATAAGGTGGGACGAGGCAGTCTGAATTACATTTTATAGATGTATTTCTCACATATCTCAGAGTCTCTCGCGATCTTCGTCGTCGTCGTCGTCGTCGCCGTCGCCGCCGCTTCTGCAGAAGTAGCAAATGGCCATCGTAGCAAATGCGGCGAGGGACGGCCTGCCTTCGATTCCGAATGCACAAATTGTGTGGTCTTGTTTCTCAGTCTATATTTGGTCGGTCACGTCAGAGGTTGAATGTAACGAATGGGTGGGAAAGAGCAGGGGGCAGCGGCTGTGTAGAACGAAAACACAAATCCTCAGGGGTGTGAGCGTTTCGAGATGAGTCGTATACATGTAAATGTTGGTCGTCAGTGACCGTGTGGCCTAATGGATAAGGCGTCGGACTTCGGCTCTGAAGATTACAGGTTCGAATGCTGTCACGCTTGTGTTTTTCCAGTTCTGAAAAAGAAACATACCGTTTTAATGTAGCAATTGAGCAGTACGAAACCGTCTGAATGTTGCTGTTGACCATTTTTTGCTTGGAGATGCTCTTGAGCTTGAAACACACACAGCAAGACCGGTGTTAACTAACGAAATGGTCGGCAGAGTGCCGACACCGCGAGTTTTGACTGGCACTTGCACATCTAAAACAACGTCGGAAAGTAACTCGTTCGGCTTTTGAGTCACATAAAGTATGTGTGTTAATTTTGACGCCACTAGCTCTGCTTGTTGTCATGCAATTTCTTTGCCTCTCAGAAATGATTATGACATAAAAGTGAAGTGCGTGACGAGTGTGACGTTAGGAAAACATTAGGCAGCATGGAGAGATGCTGTATGGGACCACCCAACCCAAACGAGTACTGTGTGACGTGCTACCCGGCAAATATTCACCGACGTAGCCGGCTATCTCAGTCGGTAGAGCGTCAGACACTTAATCCGAGGGTCGTGGGTTCGAGCCAGACGCTGGGCGAAACGGAATTTTGTTCCGCTGCAGGTGTAAATTACCGTTTTTCTGATTAACGAGATTTAATGGAAATAGCAACTTTAAACTTTGCCTACGTCTCTGTCAGTCGCAAGGAAACTGTATTTGAAGGTGAAGGTGATTTTGTAGACATGTGTAAAAGACATGTTCTGAAATGCAAGTGTTGTGGTTTGGAGAGCACATCGGTTACGTGTCAGATGTGTAGCCAAGCAGTAATTTGTCGCCATAGCTGCAAATATTAGCCGATAATATGAATTGTTGTCAGCTAAAGTCTGATGATGCAGACGACCGTAAGGACGAAGTACCCAAGAGTACCGCTAGGCCGCGCCTCTTTAGCTCAGTGGTAGAGCACTGGTCTAATAAATCAGGGGTCGTAAGTTCCATCCTCACAGGAGAAAGATGAATTTTAGAAATCAGTTGCGCGTCGTGGCCGTATAGCAAACAGTACCTGTGATGACGAACAATTAGCGACAGGCGTTTTTTTAAGATTTACTCTCAGATGTGATTAAGGCGAATGGCGCAGATAAAGCATTTGCCAAAGCGGTACAGCATAAGGTGGGACGAGGCAGTCTGAATTACATTTTATAGATGTATTTCTCACATATCTCAGAGTCTCTCGCGATCTTCGTCGTCGTCGTCGTCGTCGTCGTCGCTTCTGCAGAAGTAGCAAATGGCCATCGTAGCAAATGCGGCGAGGGACGGCCTGCCTTCGATTCCGAATGCACAAATTGTGTGGTCTTGTTTCTCAGTCTATATTTGGTCGGTCACGTCAGAGGTTGAATGTAACGAATGGGTGGGAAAGAGCAAGGGGCAGCGGCTGTGTAGAACGAAAACACAAATCCTCAGGGGTGTGAGCGTTTCGAGATGAGTCGTATACATGTAAATGTTGGTCGTCAGTGACCGTGTGGCCTAATGGATAAGGCGTCGGACTTCGGCTCTGAAGATTACAGGTTCGAATGCTGTCACGCTTGTGTTTTTCCAGTTCTGAAAAAGAAACATACCGTTTTAATGTAGCAATTGAGCAGTACGAAACCGTCTGAATGTTGCTGTTGACCATTTTTTGCTTGGAGATGCTCTTGAGCTTGAAACACACACAGCAAGACCGGTGTTAACTAACGAAATGGTCGGCAGAGTGCCGACACCGCGAGTTTTGACTGGCACTTGCACATCTAAAACAACGTCGGAAAGTAACTCGTTCGGCTTTTGAGTCACATAAAGTATGTGTGTTAATTTTGACGCCACTAGCTCTGCTTGTTGTCATGCAATTTCTTTGCCTCTCAGAAATGATTATGACATAAAAGTGAAGTGCGTGACGAGTGTGACGTTAGGAAAACATTAGGCAGCATGGAGAGATGCTGTATGGGACCACCCAACCCAAACGAGTACTGTGTGACGTGCTACCCGGCAAATATTCACCGACGTAGCCGGCTATCTCAGTCGGTAGAGCGTCAGACACTTAATCCCAGGGTCGTGGGTTCGAGCCAGACGCTGGGCGAAACGGAATTTTGTTCCGCTGCAGGTGTAAATTACCGTTTTTCTGATTAACGAGATTTAATGGAAATAGCAACTTTAAACTTTGCCTACGTCTCTGTCAGTCGCAAGGAAACTGTATTTGAAGGTGAAGGTGATTTTGTAGACATGTGTAAAAGACATGTTCTGAAAAGCAAGTGTTGTGGTTTGGAGAGCACATCGGTTACGTGTCAGATGTGTAGCCAAGCAGTAATTTGTCGCCATAGCTGCAAATATTAGCCGATAATATGAATTGTTGTCAGCTAAAGTCTGATGATGCAGACGACCGTAAGGACGAAGTACCCAAGAGTACCGCTAGGCCGCGCCTCTTTAGCTCAGTGGTAGAGCACTGGTCTAATAAACCAGGGGTCGTAAGTTCCATCCTCACAGGAGAAAGATGAATTTTGGAAATCAGTTGCGCGTCGTGGCCGTATAGCAAACAGTACCTGTGATGACGAACAATTAGCGACAGGCGTTTTTTTAAGATTTACTCTCAGATGTGATTAAGGCGAATGGCGCAGATAAAGCATTTGCCAAAGCGGTACAGCATAAGGTGGGACGAGGCAGTCTGAATTACATTTTATAGATGTATTTCTCACATATCTCAGAGCCTCTCGCGATCTTCGTCGTCGTCGTCGTCGTCGTCGTCGTTGTCGCCGCCGCCGCTTCTGCAGAAGTAGCAAATGGCCATCGTAGCAAATGCGGCGAGGGACGGCCTGCCTTCGATTCCGAATGCACAAAGTGTGTGGTCTTGTTTCTCAGTCTATATTTGGTCGGTCACGTCAGAGGTTGAATGTAACGAATGGGTGGGAAAGAGCAAGGGGCAGCGGCTGTGTAGAACGAAAACACAAATCCTCAGGGGTGTGAGCGTTTCGAGATGAGTCGTATACATGTAAATGTTGGTCGTCAGTGACCGTGTGGCCTAATGGATAAGGCGTCGGACTTCGGCTCTGAAGATTACAGGTTCGAATGCTGTCACGCTTGTGTTTTTCCAGTTCTGAAAAAGAAACATACCGTTTTAATGTAGCAATTGAGCAGTACGAAACCGTCTGAATGTTGCTGTTGACCATTTTTTGCTTGGAGATGCTCTTGAGCTTGAAACACACACAGCAAGACCGGTGTTAACTAACGAAATGGTCGGCAGAGTGCCGACACCGCGAGTTTTGACTGGCACTTGCACATCTAAAACAACTTCGGAAAGTAACTCGTTCGGCTTTTGAGTCACATAAAGTATGTGTGTTAATTTTGACGCCACTAGCTCTGCTTGTTGTCAAGCAATTTCTTTGCCTCTCAGAAATGATTATGACATAAAAGTGAAGTGCGTGACGAGTGTGACGTTAGGAAAACATTAGGCAGTATGGAGAGATGCTGTATGGGACCACCCAACCCAAACGAGTACTGTGTGACGTGCTACAAGGCAAATATTCACCGAGGTAGCCGGCTATCTCAGTCGGTAGAGCGTCAGACACATAATCCCAGGGTCGTGGGTTCGAGCCAGACGCTGGGCGAAACGGAATTTTGTTCCGCTGCAGGTGTAAATTGCTGTTTTTCTGATTAACGAGATTTAATGGAAATAGCAACTTTAAACTTTGCCTACGTCTCTGTCAGTCGCAAGGAAACTGTATTTGAAGGTGAAGGTGATTTTGTAGACATGTGTAAAAGACATGTTCTGAAATGCAAGTGTTGTGGTTTGGAGAGCACATCGGTTACGTGTCAGATGTGTAGCCAAGCAGTAATTTGTCGCCATAGCTGCAAATATTAGCCGATAATATGAATTGTTGTCAGCTAAAGTCTGATGATGCAGACGACCGTAAGGACGAAGTACCCAAGAGTACCGCTAGGCCGCGCCTCTTTAGCTCAGTGGTAGAGCACTGGTCTAATAAATCAGGGGTTGTAAGTTCCATCCTCACAGGAGAAAGATGAATTTTAGAAATCAGTTGCGCGTCGTGGCCGTATAGCAAACAGTACCTGTGATGACGAACAATTAGCGACAGGCGTTTTTTTAAGATTTACTCTCAGATGTGATTAAGGCGAATGGCGCAGATAAAGCATTTGCCAAAGCGGTACAGCATAAGGTGGGACGAGGCAGTCTGAATTACATTTTATAGATGTATTTCTCACATATCTCAGAGTCTCTCGCGATCTTCGTCGTCGTCGTCGTCGCCGTCGCCGCCGCTTCTGCAGAAGTAGCAAATGGCCATCGTAGCAAATGCGGCGAGGGACGGCCTGCCTTCGATTCCGAATGCACAAATTGTGTGGTCTTGTTTCTCAGTCTATATTTGGTCGGTCACGTCAGAGGTTGAATGTAACGAATGGGTGGGAAAGAGCAGGGGGCAGCGGCTGTGTAGAACGAAAACACAAATCCTCAGGGGTGTGAGCGTTTCGAGATGAGTCGTATACATGTAAATGTTGGTCGTCAGTGACCGTGTGGCCTAATGGATAAGGCGTCGGACTTCGGCTCTGAAGATTACAGGTTCGAATGCTGTCACGCTTGTGTTTTTCCAGTTCTGAAAAAGAAACATACCGTTTTAATGTAGCAATTGAGCAGTACGAAACCGTCTGAATGTTGCTGTTGACCATTTTTTGCTTGGAGATGCTCTTGAGCTTGAAACACACACAGCAAGACCGGTGTTAACTAACGAAATGGTCGGCAGAGTGCCGACACCGCGAGTTTTGACTGGCACTTGCACATCTAAAACAACGTCGGAAAGTAACTCGTTCGGCTTTTGAGTCACATAAAGTATGTGTGTTAATTTTGACGCCACTAGCTCTGCTTGTTGTCATGCAATTTCTTTGCCTCTCAGAAATGATTATGACATAAAAGTGAAGTGCGTGACGAGTGTGACGTTAGGAAAACATTAGGCAGCATGGAGAGATGCTGTATGGGACCACCCAACCCAAACGAGTACTGTGTGACGTGCTACCCGGCAAATATTCACCGACGTAGCCGGCTATCTCAGTCGGTAGAGCGTCAGACACTTAATCCCAGGGTCGTGGGTTCGAGCCAGACGCTGGGCGAAACGGAATTTTGTTCCGCTGCAGGTGTAAATTACCGTTTTTCTGATTAACGAGATTTAATGGAAATAGCAACTTTAAACTTTGCCTACGTCTCTGTCAGTCGCAAGGAAACTGTATTTGAAGGTGAAGGTGATTTTGTAGACATGTGTAAAAGACATGTTCTGAAATGCAAGTGTTGTGGTTTGGAGAGCACATCGGTTACGTGTCAGATGTGTAGCCAAGCAGTAATTTGTCGCCATAGCTGCAAATATTAGCCGATAATATGAATTGTTGTCAGCTAAAGTCTGATGATGCAGACGACCGTAAGGACGAAGTACCCAAGAGTACCGCTAGGCCGCGCCTCTTTAGCTCAGTGGTAGAGCACTGGTCTAATAAATCAGGGGTCGTAAGTTCCATCCTCACAGGAGAAAGATGAATTTTAGAAATCAGTTGCGCGGCCTGGCCGTATAGCAAACAGTACCTGTGATGACGAACAATTAGCGACAGGCGTTTTTTTAAGATTTACTCTCAGATGTGATTAAGGCGAATGGCGCAGATAAAGCATTTGCCAAAGCGGTACAGCATAAGGTGGGACGAGGCAGTCTGAATTACATTTTATAGATGTATTTCTCACATATCTCAGAGTCTCTCGCGATCTTCGTCGTCGTCGTCGTCGTCGTCGTCGCTTCTGCAGAAGTAGCAAATGGCCATCGTAGCAAATGCGGCGAGGGACGGCCTGCCTTCGATTCCGAATGCACAAATTGTGTGGTCTTGTTTCTCAGTCTATATTTGGTCGGTCACGTCAGAGGTTGAATGTAACGAATGGGTGGGAAAGAGCAAGGGGCAGCGGCTGTGTAGAACGAAAACACAAATCCTCAGGGGTGTGAGCGTTTCGAGATGAGTCGTATACATGTAAATGTTGGTCGTCAGTGACCGTGTGGCCTAATGGATAAGGCGTCGGACTTCGGCTCTGAAGATTACAGGTTCGAATGCTGTCACGCTTGTGTTTTTCCAGTTCTGAAAAAGAAACATACCGTTTTAATGTAGCAATTGAGCAGTACGAAACCGTCTGAATGTTGCTGTTGACCATTTTTTGCTTGGAGATGCTCTTGAGCTTGAAACACACACAGCAAGACCGGTGTTAACCAACGAAATGGTCGGCAGAGTGCCGACACCGCGAGTTTTGACTGGCACTTGCACATCTAAAACAACGTCGGAAAGTAACTCGTTCGGCTTTTGAGTCACATAAAGTATGTGTGTTAATTTTGACGCCACTAGCTCTGCTTGTTGTCATGCAATTTCTTTGCCTCTCAGAAATGATTATGACATAAAAGTGAAGTGCGTGACGAGTGTGACGTTAGGAAAACATTAGGCAGCATGGAGAGATGCTGTATGGGACCACCCAACCCAAACGAGTACTGTGTGACGTGCTACCCGGCAAATATTCACCGACGTAGCCGGCTATCTCAGTCGGTAGAGCGTCAGACACTTAATCCCAGGGTCGTGGGTTCGAGCCAGACGCTGGGCGAAACGGAATTTTGTTCCGCTGCAGGTGTAAATTACCGTTTTTCTGATTAACGAGATTTAATGGAAATAGCAACTTTAAACTTTGCCTACGTCTCTGTCAGTCGCAAGGAAACTGTATTTGAAGGTGAAGGTGATTTTGTAGACATGTGTAAAAGACATGTTCTGAAATGCAAGTGTTGTGGTTTGGAGAGCACATCGGTTACGTGTCAGATGTGTAGCCAAGCAGTAATTTGTCGCCATAGCTGCAAATATTAGCCGATAATATGAATTGTTGTCAGCTAAAGTCTGATGATGCAGACGACCGTAAGGACGAAGTACCCAAGAGTACCGCTAGGCCGCGCCTCTTTAGCTCAGTGGTAGAGCACTGGTCTAATAAATCAGGGGTCGTAAGTTCCATCCTCACAGGAGAAAGATGAATTTTAGAAATCAGTTGCGCGTCGTGGCCGTATAGCAAACAGTACCTGTGATGACGAACAATTAGCGACAGGCGTTTTTTTAAGATTTACTCTCAGATGTGATTAAGGCGAATGGCGCAGATAAAGCATTTGCCAAAGCGGTACAGCATAAGGTGGGACGAGGCAGTCTGAATTACATTTTATAGATGTATTTCTCACATATCTCAGAGTCTCTCGCGATCTTCGTCGTCGTCGTCGTCGTCGTCGTCGTCGTCGTCGCTTCTGCAGAAGTAGCAAATGGCCATCGTAGCAAATGCGGCGAGGGACGGCCTGCCTTCGATTCCGAATGCACAAATTGTGTGGTCTTGTTTCTCAGTCTATATTTGGTCGGTCACGTCAGAGGTTGAATGTAACGAATGGGTGGGAAAGAGCAAGGGGCAGCGGCTGTGTAGAACGAAAACACAAATCCTCAGGGGTGTGAGCGTTTCGAGATGAGTCGTATACATGTAAATGTTGGTCGTCAGTGACCGTGTGGCCTAATGGATAAGGCGTCGGACTTCGGCTCTGAAGATTACAGGTTCGAATGCTGTCACGCTTGTGTTTTTCCAGTTCTGAAAAAGAAACATACCGTTTTAATGTAGCAATTGAGCAGTACGAAACCGTCTGAATGTTTCTGTTGACCATTTTTTGCTTGGAGATGCTCTTGAGCTTGAAACACACACAGCAAGACCGGTGTTAACTAACGAAATGGTCGGCAGAGTGCCGACACCGCGAGTTTTGACTGGCACTTGCACATCTAAAACAACGTCGGAAAGTAACTCGTTCGGCTTTTGAGTCACATAAAGTATGTGTGTTAATTTTGACGCCACTAGCTCTGCTTGTTGTCATGCAATTTCTTTGCCTCTCTGAAATGATTATGACATAAAAGTGAAGTGCGTGACGAGTGTGACGTTAGGAAAACATTAGGCAGCATGGAGAGATGCTGTATGGGACCACCCAACCCAAACGAGTACTGTGTGACGTGCTACCCGGCAAATATTCACCGACGTAGCCGGCTATCTCAGTCGGTAGAGCGTCAGACACTTAATCCCAGGGTCGTGGGTTCGAGCCAGACGCTGGGCGAAACGGAACTTTGTTCCGCTGCAGGTGTAAATTACCGTTTTTCTGATTAACGAGATTTAATGGAAATAGCAACTTTAAACTTTGCCTACGTCTCTGTCAGTCGCAAGGAAACTGTATTTGAAGGTGAAGGTGATTTTGTAGACATGTGTGAAAGACATGTTCTGAAAAGCAAGTGTTGTGGTTTGGAGAGCACATCGGTTACGTGTCAGATGTGTAGCCAAGCAGTAATTTGTCACCATAGCTGCAAATATTAGCCGATAATATGAATTGTTGTCAGCTAAAGTCTGATGATGCAGACGACCGTAAGGACGAAGTACCCAAGAGTACCGCTAGGCCGCGCCTCTTTAGCTCAGTGGTAGAGCACTGGTCTAATAAACCAGGGGTCGTAAGTTCCATCCTCACAGGAGAAAGATGAATTTTGGAAATCAGTTGCGCGTCGTGGCCGTATAGCAAACAGTACCTGTGATGACGAACAATTAGCGACAGGCGTTTTTTTAAGATTTACTCTCAGATGTGATTAAGGCGAATGGCGCAGATAAAGCATTTGCCAAAGCGGTACAGCATAAGGTGGGACGAGGCAGTCTGAATTACATTTTATAGATGTATTTCTCACATATCTCAGAGTCTCTCGCGATCTTCGTCGTCGTCGTCGTCGTCGTCGTCGTCGTCGCCGCCGCTTCTGCAGAAGTAGCAAATGGCCATCGTAGCAAATGCGGCGAGGGACGGCCTGCCTTCGATTCCGAATGCACAAATTGTGTGGTCTTGTTTCTCAGTCTATATTTGGTCGGTCACGTCAGAGGTTGAATGTAACGAATGGGTGGGAAAGAGCAAGGGGCAGCGGCTGTGTAGAACGAAAACACAAATCCTCAGGGGTGTGAGCGTTTCGAGATGAGTCGTATACATGTAAATGTTGGTCGTCAGTGACCGTGTGGCCTAATGGATAAGGCGTCGGACTTCGGCTCTGAAGATTACAGGTTCGAATGCTGTCACGCTTGTGTTTTTCCAGTTCTGAAAAAGAAACATACCGTTTTAATGTAGCAATTGAGCAGTACGAAACCGTCTGAATGTTGCTGTTGACCATTTTTTGCTTGGAGATGCTCTTGAGCTTGAAACACACACAGCAAGACCGGTGTTAACTAACGAAATGGTCGGCAGAGTGCCGACACCGCGAGTTTTGACTGGCACTTGCACATCTAAAACAACGTCGGAAAGTAACTCGTTCGGCTTTTGAGTCACATAAAGTATGTGTGTTAATTTTGACGCCACTAGCTCTGCTTGTTGTCATGCAATTTCTTTGCCTCTCAGAAATGATTATGACATAAAAGTGAAGTGCGTGACGAGTGTGACGTTAGGAAAACATTAGGCAGCATGGAGAGATGCTGTATGGGACCACCCAACCCAAACGAGTACTGTGTGACGTGCTACCCGGCAAATATTCACCGAGGTAGCCGGCTATCTCAGTCGGTAGAGCGTCAGACACTTAATCCCAGGGTCGTGGGTTCGAGCCAGACGCTGGGCGAAACGGAATTTTGTTCCGCTGCAGGTGTAAATTACCGTTTTTCTGATTAACGAGATTTAATGGAAATAGCAACTTTAAACTTTGCCTACGTCTCTGTCAGTCGCAAGGAAACTGTATTTGAAGGTGAAGGTGATTTTGTAGACATGTGTGAAAGACATGTTCTGAAATGCAAGTGTTGTGGTTTGGAGAGCACATCGGTTACGTGTCAGATGTGTAGCCAAGCAGTAATTTGTCGCCATAGCTGCAAATATTAGCCGGTAATATGAAGTGTTGTCAGCTAAAGTCTGATGGTGCAGACGACCGTAAGGACGAAGTACCCAAGAGTACCGCTAGGCCGCGCCTCTTTAGCTCAGTGGTAGAGCACTGGTCTAATAAACCAGGGGTTGTAAGTTCCATCCTCACAGGAGAAAGATGAATTTTGGAAATCAGTTGCGCGTCGTGGCCGTATAGCAAACAGTACCTGTGATGACGAACAATTAGCGACAGGCGTTTTTTTAAGATTTACTCTCAGATGTGATTAAGGCGAATGGCGCAGATAAAGCATTTGCCAAAGCGGTACAGCATAAGGTGGGACGAGGCAGTCTGAATTACATTTTATAGATGTATTTCTCACATATCTCAGAGCCTCTCGCGATCTTCGTCGTCGTCGTCGTCGCCGCCGCCGCTTCTGCAGAAGTAGCAAATGGCCATCGTAGCAAATGCGGCGAGGGACGGCCTGCCTTCGATTCCGAATGCACAAATTGTGTGGTCTTGTTTCTCAGTCTATATTTGGTCGGTCACGTCAGAGGTTGAATGTAACGAATGGGTGGGAAAGAGCAAGGGGCAGCGGCTGTGTAGAACGAAAACACAAATCCTCAGGGGTGTGAGCGTTTCGAGATGAGTCGTATACATGTAAATGTTGGTCGTCAGTGACCGTGTGGCCTAATGGATAAGGCGTCGGACTTCGGCTCTGAAGATTACAGGTTCGAATGCTGTCACGCTTGTGTTTTTCCAGTTCTGAAAAAGAAACATACCGTTTTAATGCAGCAATTGAGCAGTACGAAACCGTCTGAATGTTGCTGTTGACCATTTTTTGCTTGGAGATGCTCTTGAGCTTGAAACACACACAGCAAGACCGGTGTTAACTAACGAAATGGTCGGCAGAGTGCCGACACCGCGAGTTTTGACTGGCACTTGCACATCTAAAACAACGTCGGAAAGTAACTCGTTCGGCTTTTGAGTCACATAAAGTATGTGTGTTAATTTTGACGCCACTAGCTCTGCTTGTTGTCATGCAATTTCTTTGCCTCTCAGAAATGATTATGACATAAAAGTGAAGTGCGTGACGAGTGTGACGTTAGGAAAACATTAGGCAGCATGGAGAGATGCTGTATGGGACCACCCAACCCAAACGAGTACTGTGTGACGTGCTACCCGGCAAATATTCACCGAGGTAGCCGGCTATCTCAGTCGGTAGAGCGTCAGACACTTAATCCCAGGGTCGTGGGTTCGAGCCAGACGCTGGGCGAAACGGAATTTTGTTCCGCTGCAGGTGTAAATTACCGTTTTTCTGATTAACGAGATTTAATGGAAATAGCAACTTTAAACTTTGCCTACGTCTCTGTCAGTCGCAAGGAAACTGTATTTGAAGGTGAAGGTGATTTTGTAGACATGTGTGAAAGACATGTTCTGAAATGCAAGTGTTGTGGTTTGGAGAGCACATCGGTTACGTGTCAGATGTGTAGCCAAGCAGTAATTTGTCGCCATAGCTGCAAATATTAGCCGGTAATATGAAGTGTTGTCAGCTAAAGTCTGATGGTGCAGACGACCGTAAGGACGAAGTACCCAAGAGTACCGCTAGGCCGCGCCTCTTTAGCTCAGTGGTAGAGCACTGGTCTAATAAACCAGGGGTTGTAAGTTCCATCCTCACAGGAGAAAGATGAATTTTGGAAATCAGTTGCGCGTCGTGGCCGTATAGCAAACAGTACCTGTGATGACGAACAATTAGCGACAGGCGTTTTTTTAAGATTTACTCTCAGATGTGATTAAGGCGAATGGCGCAGATAAAGCATTTGCCAAAGCGGTACAGCATAAGGTGGGACGAGGCAGTCTGAATTACATTTTATAGATGTATTTCTCACATATCTCAGAGCCTCTCGCGATCTTCGTCGTCGTCGTCGTCGCCGCCGCCGCTTCTGCAGAAGTAGCAAATGGCCATCGTAGCAAATGCGGCGAGGGACGGCCTGCCTTCGATTCCGAATGCACAAATTGTGTGGTCTTGTTTCTCAGTCTATATTTGGTCGGTCACGTCAGAGGTTGAATGTAACGAATGGGTGGGAAAGAGCAAGGGGCAGCGGCTGTGTAGAACGAAAACACAAATCCTCAGGGGTGTGAGCGTTTCGAGATGAGTCGTATACATGTAAATGTTGGTCGTCAGTGACCGTGTGGCCTAATGGATAAGGCGTCGGACTTCGGCTCTGAAGATTACAGGTTCGAATGCTGTCACGCTTGTGTTTTTCCAGTTCTGAAAAAGAAACATACCGTTTTAATGTAGCAATTGAGCAGTACGAAACCGTCTGAATGTTGCTGTTGACCATTTTTTGCTTGGAGATGCTCTTGAGCTTGAAACACACACAGCAAGACCGGTGTTAACTAACGAAATGGTCGGCAGAGTGCCGACACCGCGAGTTTTGACTGGCACTTGCACATCTAAAACAACGTCGGAAAGTAACTCGTTCGGCTTTTGAGTCACATAAAGTATGTGTGTTAATTTTGACGCCACTAGCTCTGCTTGTTGTCATGCAATTTCTTTGCCTCTCAGAAATGATTATGACATAAAAGTGAAGTGCGTGACGAGTGTGACGTTAGGAAAACATTAGGCAGCATGGAGAGATGCTGTATGGGACCACCCAACCCAAACGAGTACTGTGTGACGTGCTACCCGGCAAATATTCACCGAGGTAGCCGGCTATCTCAGTCGGTAGAGCGTCAGACACTTAATCCCAGGGTCGTGGGTTCGAGCCAGACGCTGGGCGAAACGGAATTTTGTTCCGCTGCAGGTGTAAATTACCGTTTTTCTGATTAACGAGATTTAATGGAAATAGCAACTTTAAACTTTGCCTACGTCTCTGTCAGTCGCAAGGAAACTGTATTTGAAGGTGAAGGTGATTTTGTAGACATGTGTGAAAGACATGTTCTGAAATGCAAGTGTTGTGGTTTGGAGAGCACATCGGTTACGTGTCAGATGTGTAGCCAAGCAGTAATTTGTCGCCATAGCTGCAAATATTAGCCGGTAATATGAAGTGTTGTCAGCTAAAGTCTGATGGTGCAGACGACCGTAAGGACGAAGTACCCAAGAGTACCGCTAGGCCGCGCCTCTTTAGCTCAGTGGTAGAGCACTGGTCTAATAAACCAGGGGTTGTAAGTTCCATCCTCACAGGAGAAAGATGAATTTTGGAAATCAGTTGCGCGTCGTGGCCGTATAGCAAACAGTACCTGTGATGACGAACAATTAGCGACAGGCGTTTTTTTAAGATTTACTCTCAGATGTGATTAAGGCGAATGGCGCAGATAAAGCATTTGCCAAAGCGGTACAGCATAAGGTGGGACGAGGCAGTCTGAATTACATTTTATAGATGTATTTCTCACATATCTCAGAGCCTCTCGCGATCTTCGTCGTCGTCGTCGTCGCCGCCGCCGCTTCTGCAGAAGTAGCAAATGGCCATCGTAGCAAATGCGGCGAGGGACGGCCTGCCTTCGATTCCGAATGCACAAATTGTGTGGTCTTGTTTCTCAGTCTATATTTGGTCGGTCACGTCAGAGGTTGAATGTAACGAATGGGTGGGAAAGAGCAAGGGGCAGCGGCTGTGTAGAACGAAAACACAAATCCTCAGGGGTGTGAGCGTTTCGAGATGAGTCGTATACATGTAAATGTTGGTCGTCAGTGACCGTGTGGCCTAATGGATAAGGCGTCGGACTTCGGCTCTGAAGATTACAGGTTCGAATGCTGTCACGCTTGTGTTTTTCCAGTTCTGAAAAAGAAACATACCGTTTTAATGTAGCAATTGAGCAGTACGAAACCGTCTGAATGTTGCTGTTGACCATTTTTTGCTTGGAGATGCTCTTGAGCTTGAAACACACACAGCAAGACCGGTGTTAACTAACGAAATGGTCGGCAGAGTGCCGACACCGCGAGTTTTGACTGGCACTTGCACATCTAAAACAACGTCGGAAAGTAACTCGTTCGGCTTTTGAGTCACATAAAGTATGTGTGTTAATTTTGACGCCACTAGCTCTGCTTGTTGTCATGCAATTTCTTTGCCTCTCAGAAATGATTATGACATAAAAGTGAAGTGCGTGACGAGTGTGACGTTAGGAAAACATTAGGCAGCATGGAGAGATGCTGTATGGGACCACCCAACCCAAACGAGTACTGTGTGACGTTCTACCCGGCAAATATTCACCGAGGTAGCCGGCTATCTCAGTCGGTAGAGCGTCAGACACTTAATCCCAGGGTCGTGGGTTCGAGCCAGACGCTGGGCGAAACGGAATTTTGTTCCGCTGCAGGTGTAAATTACCGTTTTTCTGATTAACGAGATTTAATGGAAATAGCAACTTTAAACTTTGCCTACGTCTCTGTCAGTCGCAAGGAAACTGTATTTGAAGGTGAAGGTGATTTTGTAGACATGTGTGAAAGACATGTTCTGAAATGCAAGTGTTGTGGTTTGGAGAGCACATCGGTTACGTGTCAGATGTGTAGCCAAGCAGTAATTTGTCGCCATAGCTGCAAATATTAGCCGGTAATATGAAGTGTTGTCAGCTAAAGTCTGATGGTGCAGACGACCGTAAGGACGAAGTACCCAAGAGTACCGCTAGGCCGCGCCTCTTTAGCTCAGTGGTAGAGCACTGGTCTAATAAACCAGGGGTTGTAAGTTCCATCCTCACAGGAGAAAGATGAATTTTGGAAATCAGTTGCGCGTCGTGGCCGTATAGCAAACAGTACCTGTGATGACGAACAATTAGCGACAGGCGTTTTTTTAAGATTTACTCTCAGATGTGATTAAGGCGAATGGCGCAGATAAAGCATTTGCCAAAGCGGTACAGCATAAGGTGGGACGAGGCAGTCTGAATTACATTTTATAGATGTATTTCTCACATATCTCAGAGCCTCTCGCGATCTTCGTCGTCGTCGTCGTCGTCGTCGTCGTCGCCGCCGCCGCTTCTGCAGAAGTAGCAAATGGCCATCGTAGCAAATGCGGCGAGGGACGCCCTGCCTTCGATTCCGAATGCACAAAGTGTGTGGTCTTGTTTCTCAGTCTATATTTGGTCGGTCACGTCAGAGGTTGAATGTAACGAATGGGTGGGAAAGAGCAAGGGGCAGCGGCTGTGTAGAACGAAAACACAAATCCTCAGGGGTGTGAGCGTTTCGAGATGAGTCGTATACATGTAAATGTTGGTCGTCAGTGACCGTGTGGCCTAATGGATAAGGCGTCGGACTTCGGCTCTGAAGATTACAGGTTCGAATGCTGTCACGCTTGTGTTTTTCCAGTTCTGAAAAAGAAACATACCGTTTTAATGTAGCAATTGAGCAGTACGAAACCGTCTGAATGTTGCTGTTGACCATTTTTTGCTTGGAGATGCTCTTGAGCTTGAAACACACACAGCAAGACCGGTGTTAACTAACGAAATGGTCGGCAGAGTGCCGACACCTCGAGTTTTGACTGGCACTTGCACATCTAAAACAACGTCGGAAAGTAACTCGTTCGGCTTTTGAGTCACATAAAGTATGTGTGTTAATTTTGACGCCACTAGCTCTGCTTGTTGTCATGCAATTTCTTTGCCTCTCAGAAATGATTATGACATAAAAGTGAAGTGCTTGACGAGTGTGACGTTAGGAAAACATTAGGCAGCATGGAGAGATGCTGTATGGGACCACCCAACCCAAACGAGTACTGTGTGACGTGCTACCCGGCAAATATTCACCGAGGTAGCCGGCTATCTCAGTCGGTAGAGCGTCAGACACTTAATCCCAGGGTCGTGGGTTCGAGCCAGACGCTGGGCGAAACGGAATTTTGTTCCGCTGCAGGTGTAAATTACCGTTTTTCTGATTAACGAGATTTAATGGAAATAGCAACTTTAAACTTTGCCTACGTCTCTGTCAGTCGCAAGGAAACTGTATTTGAAGGTGAAGGTGATTTTGTAGACATGTGTGAAAGACATGTTCTGAAAAGCAAGTGTTGTGGTTTGGAGAGCACATCGGTTACGTGTCAGATGTGTAGCCAAGCAGTAATTTGTCGCCATAGCTGCAAATATTAGCCGATAATATGAATTGTTGTCAGCTAAAGTCTGATGATGCAGACGACCGTAAGGACGAAGTACCCAAGAGTACCGCTAGGCCGCGCCTCTTTAGCTCAGTGGTAGAGCACTGGTCTAATAAACCAGGGGTCGTAAGTTCCATCCTCACAGGAGAAAGATGAATTTTGGAAATCAGTTGCGCGTCGTGGCCGTATAGCAAACAGTACCTGTGATGACGAACAATTAGCGACAGGCGTTTTTTTAAGATTTACTCTCAGATGTGATTAAGGCGAATGGCGCAGATAAAGCATTTGCCAAAGCGGTACAGCATAAGGTGGGACGAGGCAGTCTGAATTACATTTTATAGATGTATTTCTCACATATCTCAGAGTCTCTCGCGATCTTCGTCGTCGTCGTCGCCGCCGCCGCTTCTGCAGAAGTAGCAAATGGCCATCGTAGCAAATGCGGCGAGGGACGGCCTGCCTTCGATTCCGAATGCACAAATTGTGTGGTCTTGTTTCTCAGTCTATATTTGGTCGGTCACGTCAGAGGTTGAATGTAACGAATGGGTGGGAAAGAGCAAGGGGCAGCGGCTGTGTAGAACGAAAACACAAATCCTCAGGGGTGTGAGCGTTTCGAGATGAGTCGTATACATGTAAATGTTGGTCGTCAGTGACCGTGTGGCCTAATGGATAAGGCGTCGGACTTCGGCTCTGAAGATTACAGGTTCGAATGCTGTCACGCTTGTGTTTTTCCAGTTCTGAAAAAGAAACATACCGTTTTAATGTAGCAATTGAGCAGTACGAAACCGTCTGAATGTTGCTGTTGACCATTTTTTGCTTGGAGATGCTCTTGAGCTTGAAACACACACAGCAAGACCGGTGTTAACTAACGAAATGGTCGGCAGAGTGCCGACACCGCGAGTTTTGACTGGCACTTGCACATCTAAAACAACGTCGGAAAGTAACTCGTTCGGCTTTTGAGTCACATAAAGTATGTGTGTTAATTTTGACGCCACTAGCTCTGCTTGTTGTCATGCAATTTCTTTGCCTCTCAGAAATGATTATGACATAAAAGTGAAGTGCGTGACGAGTGTGACGTTAGGAAAACATTAGGCAGCATGGAGAGATGCTGTATGGGACCACCCAACCCAAACGAGTACTGTGTGACGTTCTACCCGGCAAATATTCACCGAGGTAGCCGGCTATCTCAGTCGGTAGAGCGTCAGACACTTAATCCCAGGGTCGTGGGTTCGAGCCAGACGCTGGGCGAAACGGAATTTTGTTCCGCTGCAGGTGTAAATTACCGTTTTTCTGATTAACGAGATTTAATGGAAATAGCAACTTTAAACTTTGCCTACGTCTCTGTCAGTCGCAAGGAAACTGTATTTGAAGGTGAAGGTGATTTTGTAGACATGTGTGAAAGACATGTTCTGAAATGCAAGTGTTGTGGTTTGGAGAGCACATCGGTTACGTGTCAGATGTGTAGCCAAGCAGTAATTTGTCGCCATAGCTGCAAATATTAGCCGGTAATATGAAGTGTTGTCAGCTAAAGTCTGATGGTGCAGACGACCGTAAGGACGAAGTACCCAAGAGTACCGCTAGGCCGCGCCTCTTTAGCTCAGTGGTAGAGCACTGGTCTAATAAACCAGGGGTTGTAAGTTCCATCCTCACAGGAGAAAGATGAATTTTGGAAATCAGTTGCGCGTCGTGGCCGTATAGCAAACAGTACCTCTGATGACGAACAATTAGCGACAGGCGTTTTTTTAAGATTTACTCTCAGATGTCATTAAGGCGAATGGCGCAGATAAAGCATTTGCCAAAGCGGTACAGCATAAGGTGGGACGAGGCAGTCTGAATTACATTTTATAGATGTATTTCTCACATATCTCAGAGCCTCTCGCGATCTTCGTCGTCGTCGTCGTCGTCGTCGTCGTCGCCGCCGCCGCTTCTGCAGAAGTAGCAAATGGCCATCGTAGCAAATGCGGCGAGGGACGGCCTGCCTTCGATTCCGAATGCACAAATTGTGTGGTCTTGTTTCTCAGTCTATATTTGGTCGGTCACGTCAGAGGTTGAATGTAACGAATGGGTGGGAAAGAGCAAGGGGCAGCGGCTGTGTAGAACGAAAACACAAATCCTCAGGGGTGTGAGCGTTTCGAGATGAGTCGTATACATGTAAATGTTGGTCGTCAGTGACCGTGTGGCCTAATGGATAAGGCGTCGGACTTCGGCTCTGAAGATTACAGGTTCGAATGCTGTCACGCTTGTGTTTTTCCAGTTCTGAAAAAGAAACATACCGTTTTAATGTAGCAATTGAGCAGTACGAAACCGTCTGAATGTTGCTGTTGACCAATTTTTGCTTGGAGATGCTCTTGAGCTTGAAACACACACAGCAAGACCGGTGTTAACTAACGAAATGGTCGGCAGAGTGCCGACACCGCGAGTTTTGACTGGCACTTGCACATCTAAAACAACGTCGGAAAGTAACTCGTTCGGCTTTTGAGTCACATAAAGTATGTGTGTTAATTTTGACGCCACTAGCTCTGCTTGTTGTCATGCAATTTCTTTGCCTCTCAGAAATGATTATGACATAAAAGTGAAGTGCGTGACGAGTGTGACGTTAGGAAAACATTAGGCAGCATGGAGAGATGCTGTATGGGACCACCCAACCCAAACGAGTACTGTGTGACGTGCTACCCGGCAAATATTCACCGAGGTAGCCGGCTATCTCAGTCGGTAGAGCGTCAGACACTTAATCCCAGGGTCGTGGGTTCGAGCCAGACGCTGGGCGAAACGGAATTTTGTTCCGCTGCAGGTGTAAATTACCGTTTTTCTGATTAACGAGATTTAATGGAAATAGCAACTTTAAACTTTGCCTACGTCTCTGTCAGTCGCAAGGAAACTGTATTTGAAGGTGAAGGTGATTTTGTAGACATGTGTGAAAGACATGTTCTGAAAAGCAAGTGTTGTGGTTTGGAGAGCACATCGGTTACGTGTCAGATGTGTAGCCAAGCAGTAATTTGTCGCCATAGCTGCAAATATTAGCCGATAATATGAATTGTTGTCAGCTAAAGTCTGATGATGCAGACGACCGTAAGGACGAAGTACCCAAGAGTACCGCTAGGCCGCGCCTCTTTAGCTCAGTGGTAGAGCACTGGTCTAATAAACCAGGGGTCGTAAGTTCCATCCTCACAGGAGAAAGATGAATTTTGGAAATCAGTTGCGCGTCGTGGCCGTATAGCAAACAGTACCTGTGATGACGAACAATTAGCGACAGGCGTTTTTTTAAGATTTACTCTCAGATGTGATTAAGGCGAATGGCGCAGATAAAGCATTTGCCAAAGCGGTACAGCATAAGGTGGGACGAGGCAGTCTGAATTACATTTTATAGATGTATTTCTCACATATCTCAGAGTCTCTCGCGATCTTCGTCGTCGTCGTCGTCGTCGTCGTCGTCGTCGCCGCCGCTTCTGCAGAAGTAGCAAATGGCCATCGTAGCAAATGCGGCGAGGGACGGCCTGCCTTCGATTCCGAATGCACAAATTGTGTGGTCTTGTTTCTCAGTCTATATTTGGTCGGTCACGTCAGAGGTTGAATGTAACGAATGGGTGGGAAAGAGCAAGGGGCAGCGGCTGTGTAGAACGAAAACACAAATCCTCAGGGGTGTGAGCGTTTCGAGATGAGTCGTATACATGTAAATGTTGGTCGTCAGTGACCGTGTGGCCTAATGGATAAGGCGTCGGACTTCGGCTCTGAAGATTACAGGTTCGAATGCTGTCACGCTTGTGTTTTTCCAGTTCTGAAAAAGAAACATACCGTTTTAATGTAGCAATTGAGCAGTACGAAACCGTCTGAATGTTGCTGTTGACCATTTTTTGCTTGGAGATGCTCTTGAGCTTGAAACACACACAGCAAGACCGGTGTTAACTAACGAAATGGTCGGCAGAGTGCCGACACCGCGAGTTTTGACTGGCACTTGCACATCTAAAACAACGTCGGAAAGTAACTCGTTCGGCTTTTGAGTCACATAAAGTATGTGTGTTAATTTTGACGCCACTAGCTCTGCTTGTTGTCATGCAATTTCTTTGCCTCTCAGAAATGATTATGACATAAAAGTGAAGTGCGTGACGAGTGTGACGTTAGGAAAACATTAGGCAGCATGGAGAGATGCTGTATGGGACCACCCAACCCAAACGAGTACTGTGTGACGTGCTACCCGGCAAATATTCACCGAGGTAGCCGGCTATCTCAGTCGGTAGAGCGTCAGACACTTAATCCCAGGGTCGTGGGTTCGAGCCAGACGCTGGGCGAAACGGAATTTTGTTCCGCTGCAGGTGTAAATTACCGTTTTTCTGATTAACGAGATTTAATGGAAATAGCAACTTTAAACTTTGCCTACGTCTCTGTCAGTCGCAAGGAAACTGTATTTGAAGGTGAAGGTGATTTTGTAGACATGTGTGAAAGACATGTTCTGAAAAGCAAGTGTTGTGGTTTGGAGAGCACACACTAGATCGCGTGTTTGTGTAGCCAAGCAGTAATTTGTCGCCATAGCTGCAAATATTAGCCGATAATATGAATTGTTGTCAGCTAAAGTCTGATGATGCAGACGACCGTAAGGACGAAGTACCCAAGAGTACCGCTAGGCCGCGCCTCTTTAGCTCAGTGGTAGAGCACTGGTCTAATAAACCAGGGGTCGTAAGTTCCATCCTCACAGGAGAAAGATGAATTTTGGAAATCAGTTGCGCGTCGTGGCCGTATAGCAAACAGTACCTGTGATGACGAACAATTAGCGACAGGCGTTTTTTTAAGATTTACTCTCAGATGTGATTAAGGCGAATGGCGCAGATAAAGCATTTGCCAAAGCGGTACAGCATAAGGTGGGACGAGGCAGTCTGAATTACATTTTATAGATGTATTTCTCACATATCTCAGAGTCTCTCGCGATCTTCGTCGTCGTCGTCGTCGTCGTCGTCGTCGCCGCCGCTTCTGCAGAAGTAGCAAATGGCCATCGTAGCAAATGCGGCGAGGGACGGCCTGCCTTCGATTCCGAATGCACAAATTGTGTGGTCTTGTTTCTCAGTCTATATTTGGTCGGTCACGTCAGAGGTTGAATGTAACGAATGGGTGGGAAAGAGCAAGGGGCAGCGGCTGTGTAGAACGAAAACACAAATCCTCAGGGGTGTGAGCGTTTCGAGATGAGTCGTATACATGTAAATGTTGGTCGTCAGTGACCGTGTGGCCTAATGGATAAGGCGTCGGACTTCGGCTCTGAAGATTACAGGTTCGAATGCTGTCACGCTTGTGTTTTTCCAGTTCTGAAAAAGAAACATACCGTTTTAATGTAGCAATTGAGCAGTACGAAACCGTCTGAATGTTGCTGTTGACCATTTTTTGCTTGGAGATGCTCTTGAGCTTGAAACACACACAGCAAGACCGGTGTTAACTAACGAAATGGTCGGCAGAGTGCCGACACCGCGAGTTTTGACTGGCACTTGCACATCTAAAACAACGTCGGAAAGTAACTCGTTCGGCTTTTGAGTCACATAAAGTATGTGTGTTAATTTTGACGCCACTAGCTCTGCTTGTTGTCATGCAATTTCTTTGCCTCTCAGAAATGATTATGACATAAAAGTGAAGTGCGTGACGAGTGTGACGTTAGGAAAACATTAGGCAGCATGGAGAGATGCTGTATGGGACCACCCAACCCAAACGAGTACTGTGTGACGTGCTACCCGGCAAATATTCACCGAGGTAGCCGGCTATCTCAGTCGGTAGAGCGTCAGACACTTAATCCCAGGGTCGTGGGTTCGAGCCAGACGCTGGGCGAAACGGAATTTTGTTCCGCTGCAGGTGTAAATTACCGTTTTTCTGATTAACGAGATTTAATGGAAATAGCAACTTTAAACTTTGCCTACGTCTCTGTCAGTCGCAAGGAAACTGTATTTGAAGGTGAAGGTGATTTTGTAGACATGTGTGAAAGACATGTTCTGAAAAGCAAGTGTTGTGGTTTGGAGAGCACATCGGTTACGTGTCAGATGTGTAGCCAAGCAGTAATTTGTCGCCATAGCTGCAAATATTAGCCGATAATATGAATTGTTGTCAGCTAAAGTCTGATGATGCAGACGACCGTAAGGACGAAGTACCCAAGAGTACCGCTAGGCCGCGCCTCTTTAGCTCAGTGGTAGAGCACTGGTCTAATAAACCAGGGGTCGTAAGTTCCATCCTCACAGGAGAAAGATGAATTTTGGAAATCAGTTGCGCGTCGTGGCCGTATAGCAAACAGTACCTGTGATGACGAACAATTAGCGACAGGCGTTTTTTTAAGATTTACTCTCAGATGTGATTAAGGCGAATGGCGCAGATAAAGCATTTGCCAAAGCGGTACAGCATAAGGTGGGACGAGGCAGTCTGAATTACATTTTATAGATGTATTTCTCACATATCTCAGAGTCTCTCGCGATCTTCGTCGTCGTCGTCGTCGTCGTCGTCGTCGCCGCCGCTTCTGCAGAAGTAGCAAATGGCCATCGTAGCAAATGCGGCGAGGGACGGCCTGCCTTCGATTCCGAATGCACAAATTGTGTGGTCTTGTTTCTCAGTCTATATTTGGTCGGTCACGTCAGAGGTTGAATGTAACGAATGGGTGGGAAAGAGCAAGGGGCAGCGGCTGTGTAGAACGAAAACACAAATCCTCAGGGGTGTGAGCGTTTCGAGATGAGTCGTATACATGTAAATGTTGGTCGTCAGTGACCGTGTGGCCTAATGGATAAGGCGTCGGACTTCGGCTCTGAAGATTACAGGTTCGAATGCTGTCACGCTTGTGTTTTTCCAGTTCTGAAAAAGAAACATACCGTTTTAATGTAGCAATTGAGCAGTACGAAACCGTCTGAATGTTGCTGTTGACCATTTTTTGCTTGGAGATGCTCTTGAGCTTGAAACACACACAGCAAGACCGGTGTTAACTAACGAAATGGTCGGCAGAGTGCCGACACCGCGAGTTTTGACTGGCACTTGCACATCTAAAACAACGTCGGAAAGTAACTCGTTCGGCTTTTGAGTCACATAAAGTATGTGTGTTAATTTTGACGCCACTAGCTCTGCTTGTTGTCATGCAATTTCTTTGCCTCTCAGAAATGATTATGACATAAAAGTGAAGTGCGTGACGAGTGTGACGTTAGGAAAACATTAGGCAGCATGGAGAGATGCTGTATGGGACCACCCAACCCAAACGAGTACTGTGTGACGTGCTACCCGGCAAATATTCACCGAGGTAGCCGGCTATCTCAGTCGGTAGAGCGTCAGACACTTAATCCCAGGGTCGTGGGTTCGAGCCAGACGCTGGGCGAAACGGAATTTTGTTCCGCTGCAGGTGTAAATTACCGTTTTTCTGATTAACGAGATTTAATGGAAATAGCAACTTTAAACTTTGCCTACGTCTCTGTCAGTCGCAAGGAAACTGTATTTGAAGGTGAAGGTGATTTTGTAGACATGTGTGAAAGACATGTTCTGAAAAGCAAGTGTTGTGGTTTGGAGAGCACATCGGTTACGTGTCAGATGTGTAGCCAAGCAGTAATTTGTCGCCATAGCTGCAAATATTAGCCGATAATATGAATTGTTGTCAGCTAAAGTCTGATGATGCAGACGACCGTAAGGACGAAGTACCCAAGAGTACCGCTAGGCCGCGCCTCTTTAGCTCAGTGGTAGAGCACTGGTCTAATAAACCAGGGGTCGTAAGTTCCATCCTCACAGGAGAAAGATGAATTTTGGAAATCAGTTGCGCGTCGTGGCCGTATAGCAAACAGTACCTGTGATGACGAACAATTAGCGACAGGCGTTTTTTTAAGATTTACTCTCAGATGTGATTAAGGCGAATGGCGCAGATAAAGCATTTGCCAAAGCGGTACAGCATAAGGTGGGACGAGGCAGTCTGAATTACATTTTATAGATGTATTTCTCACATATCTCAGAGTCTCTCGCGATCTTCGTCGTCGTCGTCGTCGTCGTCGCCGCCGCTTCTGCAGAAGTAGCAAATGGCCATCGTAGCAAATGCGGCGAGGGACGGCCTGCCTTCGATTCCGAATGCACAAATTGTGTGGTCTTGTTTCTCAGTCTATATTTGGTCGGTCACGTCAGAGGTTGAATGTAACGAATGGGTGGGAAAGAGCAAGGGGCAGCGGCTGTGTAGAACGAAAACACAAATCCTCAGGGGTGTGAGCGTTTCGAGATGAGTCGTATACATGTAAATGTTGGTCGTCAGTGACCGTGTGGCCTAATGGATAAGGCGTCGGACTTCGGCTCTGAAGATTACAGGTTCGAATGCTGTCACGCTTGTGTTTTTCCAGTTCTGAAAAAGAAACATACCGTTTTAATGTAGCAATTGAGCAGTACGAAACCGTCTGAATGTTGCTGTTGACCATTTTTTGCTTGGAGATGCTCTTGAGCTTGAAACACACACAGCAAGACCGGTGTTAACTAACGAAATGGTCGGCAGAGTGCCGACACCGCGAGTTTTGACTGGCACTTGCACATCTAAAACAACGTCGGAAAGTAACTCGTTCGGCTTTTGAGTCACATAAAGTATGTGTGTTAATTTTGACGCCACTAGCTCTGCTTGTTGTCATGCAATTTCTTTGCCTCTCAGAAATGATTATGACATAAATGTGAAGTGCGTGACGAGTGTGACGTTAGGAAAACATTAGGCAGCATGGAGAGATGCTGTATGGGACCACCCAACCCAAACGAGTACTGTGTGACGTGCTACCCGGCAAATATTCACCGAGGTAGCCGGCTATCTCAGTCGGTAGAGCGTCAGACACTTAATCCCAGGGTCGTGGGTTCGAGCCAGACGCTGGGCGAAACGGAATTTTGTTCCGCTGCAGGTGTAAATTACCGTTTTTCTGATTAACGAGATTTAATGGAAATAGCAACTTTAAACTTTGCCTACGTCTCTGTCAGTCGCAAGGAAACTGTATTTGAAGGTGAAGGTGATTTTGTAGACATGTGTGAAAGACATGTTCTGAAATGCAAGTGTTGTGGTTTGGAGAGCACATCGGTTACGTGTCAGATGTGTAGCCAAGCAGTAATTTGTCGCCATAGCTGCAAATATTAGCCGATAATATGAATTGTTGTCAGCTAAAGTCTGATGATGCAGACGACCGTAAGGACGAAGTACCCAAGAGTACCGCTAGGCCGCGCCTCTTTAGCTCAGTGGTAGAGCACTGGTCTAATAAATCAGGGGTCGTAAGTTCCATCCTCACAGGAGAAAGATGAATTTTAGAAATCAGTTGCGCGTCGTGGCCGTATAGCAAACAGTACCTGTGATGACGAACAATTAGCGACAGGCGTTTTTTTAAGATTTACTCTCAGATGTGATTAAGGCGAATGGCGCAGATAAAGCATTTGCCAAAGCGGTACAGCATAAGGTGGGACGAGGCAGTCTGAATTACATTTTATAGATGTATTTCTCACATATCTCAGAGTCTCTCGCGATCTTCGTCGTCGTCGTCGTCGTCGTCGTCGTCGTCGTCCTCGCTTCTGCAGAAGTAGCAAATGGCCATCGTAGCAAATGCGGCGAGGGACGCCCTGCCTTCGATTCCGAATGCACAAAGTGTGTGGTCTTGTTTCTCAGTCTATATTTGGTCGGTCACGTCAGAGGTTGAATGTAACGAATGGGTGGGAAAGAGCAAGGGGCAGCGGCTGTGTAGAACGAAAACACAAATCCTCAGGGGTGTGAGCGTTTCGAGATGAGTCGTATACATGTAACTGTTGGTCGTCAGTGACCGTGTGGCCTAATGGATAAGGCGTCGGACTTCGGCTCTGAAGATTACAGGTTCGAATGCTGTCACGCTTGTGTTTTTCCAGTTCTGAAAAAGAAACATACCGTTTTAATGTAGCAATTGAGCAGTACGAAACCGTCTGAATGTTGCTGTTGACCATTTTTTGCTTGGAGATGCTCTTGAGCTTGAAACACACACAGCAAGACCGGTGTTAACTAACGAAATGGTCGGCAGAGTGGCGACACCGCGAGTTTTGACTGGCACTTGCACATCTAAAACAACGTCGGAAAGTAACTCGTTCGGCTTTTGAGTCACATAAAGTATGTGTGTTAATTTTGACGCCACTAGCTCTGCTTGTTGTCATGCAATTTCTTTGCCTCTCAGAAATGATTATGACATAAAAGTGAAGTGCGTGACGAGTGTGACGTTAGGAAAACATTAGGCAGCATGGAGAGATGCTGTATGGGACCACCCAACCCAAACGAGTACTGTGTGACGTGCTACCCGGCAAATATTCACCGAGGTAGCCGGCTATCTCAGTCGGTAGAGCGTCAGACACTTAATCCCAGGGTCGTGGGTTCGAGCCAGACGCTGGGCGAAACGGAATTTTGTTCCGCTGCAGGTGTAAATTACCGTTTTTCTGATTAACGAGATTTAATGGAAATAGCAACTTTAAACTTTGCCTACGTCTCTGTCAGTCGCAAGGAAACTGTATTTGAAGGTGAAGGTGATTTTGTAGACATGTGTGAAAGACATGTTCTGAAATGCAAGTGTTGTGGTTTGGAGAGCACATCGGTTACGTGTCAGATGTGTAGCCAAGCAGTAATTTGTCGCCATAGCTGCAAATATTAGCCGGTAATATGAAGTGTTGTCAGCTAAAGTCTGATGGTGCAGACGACCGTAAGGACGAAGTACCCAAGAGTACCACTAGGCCGCGCCTCTTTAGCTCAGTGGTAGAGCACTGGTCTAATAAACCAGGGGTCGTAAGTTCCATCCTCACAGGAGAAAGATGAATTTTGGAAATCAGTTGCGCGTCGTGGCCGTATAGCAAACAGTACCTGTGATGACGAACAATTAGCGACAGGCGTTTTTTTAAGATTTACTCTCAGATGTGATTAAGGCGAATGGCGCAGATAAAGCATTTGCCAAAGCGGTACAGCATAAGGTGGGACGAGGCAGTCTGAATTACATTTTATAGATGTATTTCTCACATATCTCAGAGCCTCTCGCGATCGTCGTCGTCGTCGTCGTCGTCGTCGTCGTCGTCGCCGCCGCCGCCGCCGCTTCTGCAGAAGTAGCAAATGGCCATCGTAGCAAATGCGGCGAGGGACGCCCTGCCTTCGATTCCGAATGCACAAAGTGTGTGGTCTTGTTTCTCAGTCTATATTTGGTCGGTCACGTCAGAGGTTGAATGTAACGAATGGGTGGGAAAGAGCAAGGGGTAGCGGCTGTGTAGAACGAAAACACAAATCCTCAGGGGTGTGAGCGTTTCGAGATGAGTCGTATACATGTAAATGTTGGTCGTCAGTGACCGTGTGGCCTAATGGATAAGGCGTCGGACTTCGGCTCTGAAGATTACAGGTTCGAATGCTGTCACGCTTGTGTTTTTCCAGTTCTGAAAAAGAAACATACCGTTTTAATGTAGCAATTGAGCAGTACGAAACCGTATGAATGTTGCTGTTGACCATTTTTTGCTTGGAGATGCTCTTGAGCTTGAAACACACACAGCAAGACCGGTGTTAACTAACGAAATGGTCGGCAGAGTGCCGACACCGCGAGTTTTGACTGGCACTTGCACATCTAAAACAACGTCGGAAAGTAACTCGTTCGGCTTTTGAGTCACATAAAGTATGTGTGTTAATTTTGACGCCACTAGCTCTGCTTGTTGTCATGCAATTTCTTTGCCTCTCAGAAATGATTATGACATAAAAGTGAAGTGCGTGACGAGTGTGACGTTAGGAAAACATTAGGCAGCATGGAGAGATGCTGTATGGGACCACCCAACCCAAACGAGTACTGTGTGACGTGCTACCCGGCAAATATTCACCGACGTAGCCGGCTATCTCAGTCGGTAGAGCGTCAGACACTTAATCCTAGGGTCGTGGGTTCGAGCCAGACGCTGGGCGAAACGGAATTTTGTTCCGCTGCAGGTGTAAATTACCGTTTTTCTGATTAACGAGATTTAATGGAAATAGCAACTTTAAACTTTGCCTACGTCTCTGTCAGTCGCAAGGAAACTGTATTTGAAGGTGAAGGTGATTTTGTAGACATGTGTAAAAGACATGTTCTGAAAAGCAAGTGTTGTGGTTTGGAGAGCACATCGGTTACGTGTCAGATGTGTAGCCAAGCAGTAATTTGTCGCCATAGCTGCAAATATTAGCCGATAATATGAATTGTTGTCAGCTAAAGTCTGATGATGCAGACGACCGTAAGGACGAAGTACCCAAGAGTACCGCTAGGCCGCGCCTCTTTAGCTCGGTGGTAGAGCACTGGTCTAATAAACCAGGGGTCGTAAGTTCCATCCTCACAGGAGAAAGATGAATTTTGGAAATCAGTTGCGCGTCGTGGCCGTATAGCAAACAGTACCTGTGATGACGAACAATTAGCGACAGGCGTTTTTTTAAGATTTACTCTCAGATGTGATTAAGGCGAATGGCGCAGATAAAGCATTTGCCAAAGCGGTACAGCATAAGGTGGGACGAGGCAGTCTGAATTACATTTTATAGATGTATTTCTCACATATCTCAGAGCCTCTCGCGATCTTCGTCGTCGTCGTCGTCGTCGTCGTCGTCGTCGTCGCCGCCGCCGCTTCTGCAGAAGTAGCAAATGGCCATCGTAGCAAATGCGGCGAGGGACGCCCTGCCTTCGATTCCGAATGCACAAAGTGTGTGGTCTTGTTTCTCAGTCTGTATTTGGTCGGTCACGTCAGAGGTTGAATGTAACGAATGGGTGGGAAAGAGCAAGGGGTAGCGGCTGTGTAGAACGAAAACACAAATCCTCAGGGGTGTGAGCGTTTCGAGATGAGTCGTATACATGTAAATGTTGGTCGTCAGTGACCGTGTGGCCTAATGGATAAGGCGTCGGACTTCGGCTCTGAAGATTACAGGTTCGAATGCTGTCACGCTTGTGTTTTTCCAGTTCTGAAAAAGAAACATACCGTTTTAATGTAGCAATTGAGCAGTACGAAACCGTCTGAATGTTGCTGTTGACCATTTTTTGCTTGGAGATGCTCTTGAGCTTGAAACACACACAGCAAGACCGGTGTTAACTAACGAAATGGTCGGCAGAGTGCCGACACCGCGAGTTTTGACTGGCACTTGCACATCTAAAACAACGTCGGAAAGTAACTCGTTCGGCTTTTGAGTCACATAAAGTATGTGTGTTAATTTTGACGCCACTAGCTCTGCTTGTTGTCATGCAATTTCTTTGCCTCTCAGAAATGATTATGACATAAAAGTGAAGTGCGTGACGGGTGTGACGTTAGGAAAACATTAGGCAGCATGGAGAGATGCTGTATGGGACCACCCAACCCAAACGAGTACTGTGTGACGTGCTACCCGGCAAATATTCACCGAGGTAGCCGGCTATCTCAGTCGGTAGAGCGTCAGACACTTAATCCCAGGGTCGTGGGTTCGAGCCAGACGCTGGGCGAAACGGAATTTTGTTCCGCTGCAGGTGTAAATTACCGTTTTTCTGATTAACGAGATTTAATGGAAATAGCAACTTTAAACTTTGCCTACGTCTCTGTCAGTCGCAAGGAAACTGTATTTGAAGGTGAAGGTGATTTTGTAGACATGTGTAAAAGACATGTTCTGAAAAGCAAGTGTTGTGGTTTGGAGAGCACATCGGTAACGTGTCAGATGTGTAGCCAAGCAGTAATTTGTCGCCATAGCTGCAAATATTAGCCGATAATATGAATTGTTGTCAGCTAAAGTCTGATGATGCAGACGACCGTAAGGACGAAGTACCCAAGAGTACCGCTAGGCCGCGCCTCTTTAGCTCAGTGGTAGAGCACTGGTCTAATAAACCAGGGGTCGTAAGTTCCATCCTCACAGGAGAAAGATGAATTTTGGAAATCAGTTGCGCGTCGTGGCCGTATAGCAAACAGTACCTGTGATGACGAACAATTAGCGACAGGCGTTTTTTTAAGATTTACTCTCAGATGTGATTAAGGCGAATGGCGCAGATAAAGCATTTGCCAAAGCGGTACAGCATAAGGTGGGACGAGGCAGTCTGAATTACATTTTATAGATGTATTTCTCACATATCTCAGAGCCTCTCGCGATCTTCGTCGTCGTCGTCGTCGTCGTCGCCGCCGCCGCTTCTGCAGAAGTAGCAAATGGCCATCGTAGCAAATGCGGCGAGGGACGCCCTGCCTTCGATTCCGAATGCACAAAGTGTGTGGTCTTGTTTCTCAGTCTATATTTGGTCGGTCACGTCAGAGGTTGAATGTAACGAATGGGTGGGAAAGAGCAAGGGGCAGCGGCTGTGTAGAACGAAAACACAAATCCTCAGGGGTGTGAGCGTTTCGAGATGAGTCGTATACATGTAAATGTTGGTCGTCAGTGACCGTGTGGCCTAATGGATAAGGCGTCGGACTTCGGCTCTGAAGATTACAGGTTCGAATGCTGTCACGCTTGTGTTTTTCCAGTTCTGAAAAAGAAACATACCGTTTTAATGTAGCAATTGAGCAGTACGAAACCGTCTGAATGTTGCTGTTGACTATTTTTTGCTTGGAGATGCTCTTGAGCTTGAAACACACACAGCAAGACCGGTGTTAACTAACGAAATGGTCGGCAGAGTGCCGACACCGCGAGTTTTGACTGGCACTTGCACATCTAAAACAACGTCGGAAAGTAACTCGTTCGGCTTTTGAGTCACATAAAGTATGTGTGTTAATTTTGACGCCACTAGCTCTGCTTGTTGTCATGCAATTTCTTTGCCTCTCAGAAATGATTATGACATAAAAGTGAAGTGCGTGACGAGTGTGACGTTAGGAAAACATTAGGCAGCATGGAGAGATGCTGTATGGGACCACCCAACCCAAACGAGTACTGTGTGACGTGCTACCCGGCAAATACTCACCGAGGTAGCCGGCTATCTCAGTCGGTAGAGCGTCAGACACTTAATCCCAGGGTCGTGGGTTCGAGCCAGACGCTGGGCGAAACGGAATTTTGTTCCGCTGCAGGTGTAAATTACCGTTTTTCTGATTAACGAGATTTAATGGAAATAGCAACTTTAAACTTTGCCTACGTCTCTGTCAGTCGCAAGGAAACTGTATTTGAAGGTGAAGGTGATTTTGTAGACATGTGTGAAAGACATGTTCTGAAATGCAAGTGTTGTGGTTTGGAGAGCACATCGGTTACGTGTCAGATGTGTAGCCAAGCAGTAATTTGTCGCCATAGCTGCAAATATTAGCCGGTAATATGAAGTGTTGTCAGCTAAAGTCTGATGGTGCAGACGACCGTAAGGACGAAGTACCCAAGAGTACCGCTAGGCCGCGCCTCTTTAGCTCAGTGGTAGAGCACTGGTCTAATAAACCAGGGGTTGTAAGTTCCATCCTCACAGGAGAAAGATGAATTTTGGAAATCAGTTGCGCGTCGTGGCCGTATAGCAAACAGTACCTGTGATGACGAACAATTAGCGACAGGCGTTTTTTTAAGATTTACTCTCAGATGTGATTAAGGCGAATGGCGCAGATAAAGCATTTGCCAAAGCGGTACAGCATAAGGTGAAACGAGGCAGTCTGAATTACATTTTATAGATGTATTTCTCACATATCTCAGAGCCTCTCGCGATCTTCGTCGTCGTCGTCGTCGTCGTCGTCGTCGTCGCCGCCGCCGCTTCTGCAGAAGTAGCAAATGGCCATCGTAGCAAATGCGGCGAGGGACGCCCTGCCTTCGATTCCGAATGCACAAAGTGTGTGGTCTTGTTTCTCAGTCTATATTTGGTCGGTCACGTCAGAGGTTGAATGTAACGAATGGGTGGGAAAGAGCAAGGGGCAGCGGCTGTGTAGAACGAAAACACAAATCCTCAGGGGTGTGAGCGTTTCGAGATGAGTCGTATACATGTAAATGTTGGTCGTCAGTGACCGTGTGGCCTAATGGATAAGGCGTCGGACTTCGGCTCTGAAGATTACAGGTTCGAATGCTGTCACGCTTGTGTTTTTCCAGTTCTGAAAAAGAAACATACCGTTTTAATGTAGCAATTGAGCAGTACGAAACCGTCTGAATGTTGCTGTTGACTATTTTTTGCTTGGAGATGCTCTTGAGCTTGAAACACACACAGCAAGACCGGTGTTAACTAACGAAATGGTCGGCAGAGTGCCGACACCGCGAGTTTTGACTGGCACTTGCACATCTAAAACAACGTCGGAAAGTAACTCGTTCGGCTTTTGAGTCACATAAAGTATGTGTGTTAATTTTGACGCCACTAGCTCTGCTTGTTGTCATGCAATTTCTTTGCCTCTCAGAAATGATTATGACATAAAAGTGAAGTGCGTGACGAGTGTGACGTTAGGAAAACATTAGGCAGCATGGAGAGATGCTGTATGGGACCACCCAACCCAAACGAGTACTGTGTGACGTGCTACCCGGCAAATACTCACCGAGGTAGCCGGCTATCTCAGTCGGTAGAGCGTCAGACACTTAATCCCAGGGTCGTGGGTTCGAGCCAGACGCTGGGCGAAACGGAATTTTGTTCCGCTGCAGGTGTAAATTACCGTTTTTCTGATTAACGAGATTTAATGGAAATAGCAACTTTAAACTTTGCCTACGTCTCTGTCAGTCGCAAGGAAACTGTATTTGAAGGTGAAGGTGATTTTGTAGACATGTGTGAAAGACATGTTCTGAAATGCAAGTGTTGTGGTTTGGAGAGCACATCGGTTACGTGTCAGATGTGTAGCCAAGCAGTAATTTGTCGCCATAGCTGCAAATATTAGCCGGTAATATGAAGTGTTGTCAGCTAAAGTCTGATGGTGCAGACGACCGTAAGGACGAAGTACCCAAGAGTACCGCTAGGCCGCGCCTCTTTAGCTCAGTGGTAGAGCACTGGTCTAATAAACCAGGGGTTGTAAGTTCCATCCTCACAGGAGAAAGATGAATTTTGGAAATCAGTTGCGCGTCGTGGCCGTATAGCAAACAGTACCTGTGATGACGAACAATTAGCGACAGGCGTTTTTTTAAGATTTACTCTCAGATGTGATTAAGGCGAATGGCGCAGATAAAGCATTTGCCAAAGCGGTACAGCATAAGGTGGGACGAGGCAGTCTGAATTACATTTTATAGATGTATTTCTCACATATCTCAGAGCCTCTCGCGATCTTCGTCGTCGTCGTCGTCGTCGTCGTCGTCGTCGTCGTCGTCGCCGCCGCCGCTTCTGCAGAAGTAGCAAATGGCCATCGTAGCAAATGCGGCGAGGGACGCCCTGCCTTCGATTCCGAATGCACAAAGTGTGTGGTCTTGTTTCTCAGTCTATATTTGGTCGGTCACGTCAGAGGTTGAATGTAACGAATGGGTGGGAAAGAGCAAGGGGCAGCGGCTGTGTAGAACGAAAACACAAATCCTCAGGGGTGTGAGCGTTTCGAGATGAGTCGTATACATGTAAATGTTGGTCGTCAGTGACCGTGTGGCCTAATGGATAAGGCGTCGGACTTCGTCTCTGAAGATTACAGGTTCGAATGCTGTCACGCTTGTGTTTTTCCAGTTCTGAAAAAGAAACATACCGTTTTAATGTAGCAATTGAGCAGTACGAAACCGTCTGAATGTTGCTGTTGACCATTTTTTGCTTGGAGATGCTCTTCAGCTTGAAACACACACAGCAAGACCGGTGTTAACTAACGAAATGGTCGGCAGAGTGCCGACACCGCGAGTTTTGACTGGCACTTGCACATCTAAAACAACGTCGGAAAGTAACTCGTTCGGCTTTTGAGTCACATAAAGTATGTGTGTTAATTTTGACGCCACTAGCTCTGCTTGTTGTCATGCAATTTCTTTGCCTCTCAGAAATGATTATGACATAAAAGTGAAGTGCGTGACGAGTGTGACGTTAGGAAAACATTAGGCAGCATGGAGAGATGCTGTATGGGACCACCCAACCCAAACGAGTACTGTGTGACGTGCTACCCGGCAAATATTCACCGAGGTAGCCGGCTATCTCAGTCGGTAGAGCGTCAGACACTTAATCCCAGGGTCGTGGGTTCGAGCCAGACGCTGGGCGAAACGGAATTTTGTTCCGCTGCAGGTGTAAATTACCGTTTTTCTGATTAACGAGATTTAATGGAAATAGCAACTTTAAACTTTGCCTACGTCTCTGTCAGTCGCAAGGAAACTGTATTTGAAGGTGAAGGTGATTTTGTAGACATGTGTGAAAGACATGTTCTGAAAAGCAAGTGTTGTGGTTTGGAGAGCACATCGGTTACGTGTCAGATGTGTAGCCAAGCAGTAATTTGTCGCCATAGCTGCAAATATTAGCCGATAATATGAATTGTTGTCAGCTAAAGTCTGATGATGCAGACGACCGTAAGGACGAAGTACCCAAGAGTACCGCTAGGCCGCGCCTCTTTAGCTCAGTGGTAGAGCACTGGTCTAATAAACCAGGGGTCGTAAGTTCCATCCTCACAGGAGAAAGATGAATTTTGGAAATCAGTTGCGCATCGTGGCCGTATAGCAAACAGTACCTGTGATGACGAACAATTAGCGACAGGCGTTTTTTTAAGATTTACTCTCAGATGTGATTAAGGCGAATGGCGCAGATAAAGCATTTGTCAAAGCGGTACAGCATAAGGTGGGACGAGGCAGTCTGAATTACATTTTATAGATGTATTTCTCACATATCTCAGAGTCTCTCGCGATCTTCGTCGTCGTCGTCGTCGTCGTCGCCGCCGCTTCTGCAGAAGTAGCAAATGGCCATCGTAGCAAATGCGGCGAGGGACGGCCTGCCTTCGATTCCGAATGCACAAATTGTGTGGTCTTGTTTCTCAGTCTATATTTGGTCGGTCACGTCAGAGGTTGAATGTAACGAATGGGTGGGAAAGAGCAAGGGGCAGCGGCTGTGTAGAACGAAAACACAAATCCTCAGGGGTGTGAGCGTTTCGAGATGAGTCGTATACATGTAAATGTTGGTCGTCAGTGACCGTGTGGCCTAATGGATAAGGCGTCGGACTTCGGCTCTGAAGATTACAGGTTCGAATGCTGTCACGCTTGTGTTTTTCCAGTTCTGAAAAAGAAACATACCGTTTTAATGTAGCAATTGAGCAGTACGAAACCGTCTGAATGTTGCTGTTGACCATTTTTTGCTTGGAGATGCTCTTGAGCTTGAAACACACACAGCAAGACCGGTGTTAACTAACGAAATGGTCGGCAGAGTGCCGACACCGCGAGATTTGACTGGCACTTGCACATCTAAAACAACGTCGGAAAGTAACTCGTTCGGCT
Organism: Schistocerca gregaria; assembly: GCF_023897955.1. Lineage (NCBI taxonomy): Eukaryota > Metazoa > Arthropoda > Insecta > Orthoptera > Acrididae > Schistocerca > Schistocerca gregaria. Next base: position 125,382 of record NW_026062340.1, read on the forward strand.
TTTGAGTCACATAAAGTATGTGTGTTAATTTTGACGCCACTAGCTCTGCTTGTTGTCATGCAATTTCTTTGCCTCTCAGAAATGATTATGACATAAAAGTGAAGTGCGTGACGAGTGTGACGTTAGGAAAACATTAGGCAGCATGGAGAGATGCTGTATGGGACCACCCAACCCAAACGAGTACTGTGTGACGTGCTACCCGGCAAATATTCACCGAGGTAGCCGGCTATCTCAGTCGGTAGAGCGTCAGACACTTAATCCCAGGGTCGTGGGTTCGAGCCAGACGCTGGGCGAAACGGAATTTTGTTCCGCTGCAGGTGTAAATTACCGTTTTTCTGATTAACGAGATTTAATGGAAATAGCAACTTTAAACTTTGCCTACGTCTCTGTCAGTCGCAAGGAAACTGTATTTGAAGGTGAAGGTGATTTTGTAGACATGTGTGAAAGACATGTTCTGAAAAGCAAGTGTTGTGGTTTGGAGAGCACATCGGTTACGTGTCAGATGTGTAGCCAAGCAGTAATTTGTCGCCATAGCTGCAAATATTAGCCGATAATATGAATTGTTGTCAGCTAAAGTCTGATGATGCAGACGACCGTAAGGACGAAGTACCCAAGAGTACCGCTAGGCCGCGCCTCTTTAGCTCAGTGGTAGAGCACTGGTCTAATAAACCAGGGGTCGTAAGTTCCATCCTCACAGGAGAAAGATGAATTTTGGAAATCAGTTGCGCGTCGTGGCCGTATAGCAAACAGTACCTGTGATGACGAACAATTAGCGACAGGCGTTTTTTTAAGATTTACTCTCAGATGTGATTAAGGCGAATGGCGCAGATAAAGCATTTGCCAAAGCGGTACAGCATAAGGTGGGACGAGGCAGTCTGAATTACATTTTATAGATGTATTTCTCACATATCTCAGAGCCTCTCGCGATCTTCGTCGTCGTCGTCGTCGTCGGCGTCGTCGCCGCCGCCGCTTCTGCAGAAGTAGCAAATGGCCATCGTAGCAAATGCGGCGAGGGACGCCCTGCCTTCGATTCCGAATGCACAAAGTGTGTGGTCTTGTTTCTCAGTCTATATTTGGTCGGTCACGTCAGAGGTTGAATGTAACGAATGGGTGGGAAAGAGCAAGGGGTAGCGGCTGTGTAGAACGAAAACACAAATCCTCAGGGGTGTGAGCGTTTCGAGATGAGTCGTATACATGTAAATGTTGGTCGTCAGTGACCGTGTGGCCTAATGGATAAGGCGTCGGACTTCGGCTGTGAAGATTACAGGTTCGAATGCTGTCACGCTTGTGTTTTTCCAGTTCTGAAAAAGAAACATACCGTTTTAATGTAGCAATTGAGCAGTACGAAACCGTCTGAATGTTGCTGTTGACCATTTTTTGCTTGGAGATGCTCTTGAGCTTGAAACACACACAGCAAGACCGGTGTTAACTAACGAAATGGTCGGCAGAGTGCCGACACCTCGAGTTTTGACTGGCACTTGCACATCTAAAACAACGTCGGAAAGTAACTCGTTCGGCTTTTGAGTCACATAAAGTATGTGTGTTAATTTTGACGCCACTAGCTCTGCTTGTTGTCATGCAATTTCTTTGCCTCTCAGAAATGATTATGACATAAAAGTGAAGTGCGTGACGAGTGTGACGTTAGGAAAACATTAGGCAGCATGGAGAGATGCTGTATGGGACCACCCAACCCAAACGAGTACTGTGTGACGTGCTACCCGGCAAATATTCACCGAGGTAGCCGGCTATCTCAGTCGGTAGAGCGTCAGACACTTAATCCCAGGGTCGTGGGTTCGAGCCAGACGCTGGGCGAAACGGAATTTTGTTCCGCTGCAGGTGTAAATTACCGTTTTTCTGATTAACGAGATTTAATGGAAATAGCAACTTTAAACTTTGCCTACGTCTCTGTCAGTCGCAAGGAAACTGTATTTGAAGGTGAAGGTGATTTTGTAGACATGTGTGAAAGACATGTTCTGAAAAGCAAGTGTTGTGGTTTGGAGAGCACATCGGTTACGTGTCAGATGTGTAGCCAAGCAGTAATTTGTCGCCATAGCTGCAAATATTAGCCGATAATATGAATTGTTGTCAGCTAAAGTCTGATGATGCAGACGACCGTAAGGACGAAGTACCCAAGAGTACCGCTAGGCCGCGCCTCTTTAGCTCAGTGGTAGAGCACTGGTCTAATAAACCAGGGGTCGTAAGTTCCATCCTCACAGGAGAAAGATGAATTTTGGAAATCAGTTGCGCATCGTGGCCGTATAGCAAACAGTACCTGTGATGACGAACAATTAGCGACAGGCGTTTTTTTAAGATTTACTCTCAGATGTGATTAAGGCGAATGGCGCAGATAAAGCATTTGTCAAAGCGGTACAGCATAAGGTGGGACGAGGCAGTCTGAATTACATTTTATAGATGTATTTCTCACATATCTCAGAGTCTCTCGCGATCTTCGTCGTCGTCGTCGTCGTCGTCGTCGTCGTCGCCGCCGCTTCTGCAGAAGTAGCAAATGGCCATCGTAGCAAATGCGGCGAGGGACGGCCTGCCTTCGATTCCGAATGCACAAATTGTGTGGTCTTGTTTCTCAGTCTATATTTGGTCGGTCACGTCAGAGGTTGAATGTAACGAATGGGTGGGAAAGAGCAAGGGGCAGCGGCTGTGTAGAACGAAAACACAAATCCTCAGGGGTGTGAGCGTTTCGAGATGAGTCGTATACATGTAAATGTTGGTCGTCAGTGACCGTGTGGCCTAATGGATAAGGCGTCGGACTTCGGCTCTGAAGATTACAGGTTCGAATGCTGTCACGCTTGTGTTTTTCCAGTTCTGAAAAAGAAACATACCGTTTTAATGTAGCAATTGAGCAGTACGAAACCGTCTGAATGTTGCTGTTGACCATTTTTTGCTTGGAGATGCTCTTGAGCTTGAAACACACACAGCAAGACCGGTGTTAACTAACGAAATGGTCGGCAGAGTGCCGACACCTCGAGTTTTGACTGGCACTTGCACATCTAAAACAACGTCGGAAAGTAACTCGTTCGGCTTTTGAGTCACATAAAGTATGTGTGTTAATTTTGACGCCACTAGCTCTGCTTGTTGTCATGCAATTTCTTTGCCTCTCAGAAATGATTATGACATAAAAGTGAAGTGCGTGACGAGTGTGACGTTAGGAAAACATTAGGCAGCATGGAGAGATGCTGTATGGGACCACCCAACCCAAACGAGTACTGTGTGACGTGCTACCCGGCAAATATTCACCGACGTAGCCGGCTATCACAGTCGGTAGAGCGTCAGACACTTAATCCCAGGGTCGTGGGTTCGAGCCAGACGCTGGGCGAAACGGAATTTTGTTCCGCTGCAGGTGTAAATTACCGTTTTTCTGATTAACGAGATTTAATGGAAATAGCAACTTTAAACTTTGCCTACGTCTCTGTCAGTCGCAAGGAAACTGTATTTGAAGGTGAAGGTGATTTTGTAGACATGTGTAAAAGACATGTTCTGAAAAGCAAGTGTTGTGGTTTGGAGAGCACATCGGTTACGTGTCAGATGTGTAGCCAAGCAGTAATTTGTCGCCATAGCTGCAAATATTAGCCGGTAATATGAATTGTTGTCAGCTAAAGTCTGATGATGCAGACGACCGTAAGGACGAAGTACCCAAGAGTACCGCTAGGCCGCGCCTCTTTAGCTCAGTGGTAGAGCACTGGTCTAATAAACCAGGGGTCGTAAGTTCCATCCTCACAGGAGAAAGGTGAATTTTGGAAATCAGTTGCGCGTCGTGGCCGTATAGCAAACAGTACCTGTGATGACGAACAATTAGCGACAGGCGTTTTTTTAAGATTTACTCTCAGATGTGATTAAGGCGAATGGCGCAGATAAAGCATTTGCCAAAGCGGTACAGCATAAGGTGGGACGAGGCAGTCTGAATTACATTTTATAGATGTATTTCTCACATATCTCAGAGTCTCTCGCGATCTTCGTCGTCGTCGTCGTCGTCGTCGTCGTCGTCGCCGCCGCCGCTTCTGCAGAAGTAGCAAATGGCCATCGTAGCAAATGCGGCGAGGGACGCCCTGCCTTCGATTCCGAATGCACAAAGTGTGTGGTCTTGTTTCTCAGTCTATATTTGGTCGGTCACGTCAGAGGTTGAATGTAACGAATGGGTGGGAAAGAGCAAGGGGCAGCGGCTGTGTAGAACGAAAACACAAATCCTCAGGGGTGTGAGCGTTTCGAGATGAGTCGTATACATGTAAATGTTGGTCGTCAGTGACCGTGTGGCCTAATGGATAAGGCGTCGGACTTCGGCTCTGAAGATTACAGGTTCGAATGCTGTCACGCTTGTGTTTTTCCAGTTCTGAAAAAGAAACATACCGTTTTAATGTAGCAATTGAGCAGTACGAAACCGTCTGAATGTTGCTGTTGACCATTTTTTGCTTGGAGATGCTCTTGACCTTGAAACACACACAGCAAGACCGGTGTTAACTAACGAAATGGTCGGCAGAGTGCCGACACCGCGAGTTTTGACTGGCACTTGCACATCTAAAACAACGTCGGAAAGTAACTCGTTCGGCTTTTGAGTCACATAAAGTATGTGTGTTAATTTTGACGCCACTAGCTCTGCTTGTTGTCATGCAATTTCTTTGCCTCTCAGAAATGATTATGACATAAAAGTGAAGTACGTGACGAGTGTGACGTTAGGAAAACATTAGGCAGCATGGAGAGATGCTGTATGGGACCACCCAACCCAAACGAGTACTGTGTGACGTGCTACCCGGCAAATATTCACCGACGTAGCCGGCTATCTCAGTCGGTAGAGCGTCAGACACTTAATCCCAGGGTCGTGGGTTCGAGCCAGACGCTGGGCGAAACGGAATTTTGTTCCGCTGCAGGTGTAAATTACCGTTTTTCTGATTAACGAGATTTAATGGAAATAGTAACTTTAAACTTTGCCTACGTCTCTGTCAGTCGCAAGGAAACTGTATTTGAAGGTGAAGGTGATTTTGTAGACATGTGTAAAAGACATGTTCTGAAAAGCAAGTGTTGTGGTTTGGAGAGCACATCGGTTACGTGTCAGATGTGTAGCCAAGCAGTAATTTGTCGCCATAGCTGCAAATATTAGCCGATAATATGAATTGTTTTCAGCTAAAGTCTGATGATGCAGACGACCGTAAGGACGAAGTACCCAAGAGTACCGCTAGGCCGCGCCTCTTTAGCTCAGTGGTAGAGCACTGGTCTAATAAACCAGGGGTCGTAAGTTCCATCCTCACAGGAGAAAGATGAATTTTGGAAATCAGTTGCGCGTCGTGGCCGTATAGCAAACAGTACCTGTGATGACGAACAATTAGCGACAGGCGTTTTTTTAAGATTTACTCTCAGATGTGATTAAGGCGAATGGCGCAGATAAAGCATTTGCCAAAGCGGTACAGCATAAGGTGGGACGAGGCAGTCTGAATTACATTTTATAGATGTATTTCTCACATATCTCAGAGCCTCTCGCGATCTTCGTCGTCGTCGTCGTCGTCGTCGTCGCCGCCGCCGCTTCTGCAGAAGTAGCAAATGGCCATCGTAGCAAATGCGGCGAGGGACGCCCTGCCTTCGATTCCGAATGCACAAAGTGTGTGGTCTTGTTTCTCAGTCTATATTTGGTCGGTCACGTCAGTGGTTGAATGTAACGAATGGGTGGGAAAGAGCAAGGGGCAGCGGCTGTGTAGAACGAAAACACAAATCCTCAGGGGTGTGAGCGTTTCGAGATGAGTCGTATACATGTAAATGTTGGTCGTCAGTGACCGTGTGGCCTAATGGATAAGGCGTCGGACTTCGTCTCTGAAGATTACAGGTTCGAATGCTGTCACGCTTGTGTTTTTCCAGTTCTGAAAAAGAAACATACCGTTTTAATGTAGCAATTGAGCAGTACGAAACCGTCTGAATGTTGCTGTTGACCATTTTTTGCTTGGAGATGCTCTTGAGCTTGAAACACACACAGCAAGACCGGTGTTAACTAACGAAATGGTCGGCAGAGTGCCGACACCGCGAGTTTTGACTGGCACTTGCACATCTAAAACAACGTCGGAAAGTAACTCGTTCGGCTTTTGAGTCACATAAAGTATGTGTGTTAATTTTGACGCCACTAGCTCTGCTTGTTGTCATGCAATTTCTTTGCCTCTCAGAAATGATTATGACATAAAAGTGAAGTACGTGACGAGTGTGACGTTAGGAAAACATTAGGCAGCATGGAGAGATTCTGTATGGGACCACCCAACCCAAACGAGTACTGTGTGACGTGCTACCCGGCAAGTATTCACCGAGGTAGCCGGCTATCTCAGTCGGTAGAGCGTCAGACTCTAATCCCAGGGTCGTGGGTTCGAGCCAGACGCTGGGCGGAACGGAATTTTGTTCCGCTGCAGGTGTAAATTACCGTTTTTCTGATTAACGAGATTTAATGGAAATAGCAACTTTAAACTTTGCCTACGTCTCTGTCAGTCGCAAGGAAACTGTATTTGAAGGTGAAGGTGATTTTGTAGACATGTGTGAAAGACATGTTCTGAAAAGCAGGTGTTGTGGTTTGGAGAGCACATCGGTTACGTGTCAGATGTGTAGCCAAGCAGTAATTTGTCGCCATAGCTGCAAATATTAGCCGGTAATATGAAGTGTTGTCAGCTAAAGTCTGATAGTGCAGGCGACCGTAAGGACGAAGTACCCAAGAGTACCGCTAGGCCGCGCCTCTTTAGCTCAGTGGTAGAGCACTGGTCTAATAAACCAGGGGTTGTAAGTTCCCTCCTCACAGGAGAAAGGTGAATTTTGGAAATCAGTTGCGCGTCGTGGCCGTATAGCAAACAGTACCTGTGATGACGAACAATTAGCGACAGGCGTTTTTTTAAGATTTACTCTCAGATGTGATTAAGGCGAATGGCGCAGATAAAGCATTTGCCAAAGCGGTACAGCATAAGGTGGGACGAGGCAGTCTGAATTACATTTTATAGATGTATTTCTCACATATCTCAGAGTCTCTCGCGATCTTCGTCGTCGTCGTCGTCGTCGTCGTCGTCGTCGCCGCCGCCGCCGCTTCTGCAGAAGTAGCAAATGGCCATCGTAGCAAATGCGGCGAGGGACGCCCTGCCTTCGATTCCGAATGCACAAAGTGTGTGGTCTTGTTTCTCAGTCTATATTTGGTCGGTCACGTCAGAGGTTGAATGTAACGAATGGGTGGGAAAGAGCAAGGGGCAGCGGCTGTGTAGAACGAAAACACAAATCCTCAGGGGTGTGAGCGTTTCGAGATGAGTCGTATACATGTAAATGTTGGTCGTCAGTGACCGTGTGGCCTAATGGATAAGGCGTCGGACTTCGGCTCTGAAGATTACAGGTTCGAATGCTGTCACGCTTGTGTTTTTCCAGTTCTGAAAAAGAAACATACCGTTTTAATGTAGCAATTGAGCAGTACGAAACCGTCTGAATGTTGCTGTTGACCATTTTTTGCTTGGAGATGCTCTTGAGCTTGAAACACACACAGCAAGACCGGTGTTAACTAACGAAATGGTCGGCAGAGTGCCGACACCGCGAGTTTTGACTGGCACTTGCACATCTAAAACAACGTCGGAAAGTAACTCGTTCGGCTTTTGAGTCACATAAAGTATGTGTGTTAATTTTGACGCCACTAGCTCTGCTTGTTGTCATGCAATTTCTTTGCCTCTCAGAAATGATTATGACATAAAAGTGAAGTGCGTGACGAGTGTGACGTTAGGAAAACATTAGGCAGCATGGAGAGATGCTGTATGGGACCACCCAACCCAAACGAGTACTGTGTGACGTGCTACCCGGCAAATATTTACCGAGGTAGCCGGCTATCTCAGTCGGTAGAGCGTCAGACACTTAATCCCAGGGTCGTGGGTTCGAGCCAGACGCTGGGCGAAACGGAATTTTGTTCCGCTGCAGGTGTAAATTACCGTTTTTCTGATTAACGAGATTTAATGGAAATAGCAACTTTAAACTTTGCCTACGTCTCTGTCAGTCGCAAGGAAACTGTATTTGAAGGTGAAGGTGATTTTGTAGACATGTGTAAAAGACATGTTCTGAAATGCAAGTGTTGTGGTTTGGAGAGCACATCGGTTACGTGTCAGATGTGTAGCCAAGCAGTAATTTGTCGCCATAGCTGCAAATATTAGCCGATAATATGAATTGTTGTCAGCTAAAGTCTGATGATGCAGACGACCGTAAGGACGAAGTACCCAAGAGTACCACTAGGCCGCGCCTCTTTAGCTCAGTGGTAGAGCACTGGTCTAATAAACCAGGGGTCGTAAGTTCCATCCTCACAGGAGAAAGATGAATTTTGGAAATCAGTTGCGCGTCGTGGCCGTATAGCAAACAGTACCTGTGATGACGAACAATTAGCGACAGGCGTTTTTTTAAGATTTACTCTCAGATGTGATTAAGGCGAATGGCGCAGATAAAGCATTTGCCAAAGCGGTACAGCATAAGGTGGGACGAGGCAGTCTGAATTACATTTTATAGATGTATTTCTCACATATCTCAGAGTCTCTCGCGATCTTCGTCGTCGTCGTCGTCGTCGTCGTCGTCGCCGCCGCTTCTGCAGAAGTAGCAAATGGCCATCGTAGCAAATGCGGCGAGGGACGGCCTGCCTTCGATTCCGAATGCACAAATTGTGTGGTCTTGTTTCTCAGTCTATATTTGGTCGGTCACGTCAGAGGTTGAATGTAACGAATGGGTGGGAAAGAGCAAGGGGCAGCGGCTGTGTAGAACGAAAACACAAATCCTCAGGGGTGTGAGCGTTTCGAGATGAGTCGTATACATGTAAATGTTGGTCGTCAGTGACCGTGTGGCCTAATGGATAAGGCGTCGGACTTCGGCTCTGAAGATTACAGGTTCGAATGCTGTCACGCTTGTGTTTTTCCAGTTCTGAAAAAGAAACATACCGTTTTAATGTAGCAATTGAGCAGTACGAAACCGTCTGAATGTTGCTGTTGACCATTTTTTGCTTGGAGATGCTCTTGAGCTTGAAACACACACAGCAAGACCGGTGTTAACTAACGAAATGGTCGGCAGAGTGCCGACACCGCGAGTTTTGACTGGCACTTGCACATCTAAAACAACGTCGGAAAGTAACTCGTTCGGCTTTTGAGTCACATAAAGTATGTGTGTTAATTTTGACGCCACTAGCTCTGCTTGTTGTCATGCAATTTCTTTGCCTCTCAGAAATGATTATGACATAAAAGTGAAGTGCGTGACGAGTGTGACGTTAGGAAAACATTAGGCAGCATGGAGAGATGCTGTATGGGACCACCCAACCCAAACGAGTACTGTGTGACGTGCTACCCGGCAAATATTCACCGAGGTAGCCGGCTATCTCAGTCGGTAGAGCGTCAGACACTTAATCCCAGGGTCGTGGGTTCGAGCCAGACGCTGGGCGAAACGGAATTTTGTTCCGCTGCAGGTGTAAATTAACGTTTTTCTGATTAACGAGATTTAATGGAAATAGCAACTTTAAACTTTGCCTACGTCTCTGTCAGTCGCAAGGAAACTGTATTTGAAGGTGAAGGTGATTTTGTAGACATGTGTAAAAGACATGTTCTGAAAAGCAAGTGTTGTGGTTTGGAGAGCACAACGGTTACGTGTCAGATGTGTAGCCAAGCAGTAATTTGTCGCCATAGCTGCAAATATTAGCCGATAATATGAATTGTTGTCAGCTAAAGTCTGATGATGCAGACGACCGTAAGGACGAAGTACCCAAGAGTACCACTAGGCCGCGCCTCTTTAGCTCAGTGGTAGAGCACTGGTCTAATAAACCAGGGGTCGTAAGTTCCATCCTCACAGGAGAAAGATGAATTTTGGAAATCAGTTGCGCGTCGTGGCCGTATAGCAAACAGTACCTGTGATGACGAACAATTAGCGACAGGCGTTTTTTTAAGATTTACTCTCAGATGTGATTAAGGCGAATGGCGCAGATAAAGCATTTGCCAAAGCGGTACAGCATAAGGTGGGACGAGGCAGTCTGAATTACATTTTATAGATGTATTTCTCACATATCTCAGAGTCTCTCGCGATCTTCGTCGTCGTCGTCGTCGTCGTCGCCGCCGCTTCTGCAGAAGTAGCAAATGGCCATCGTAGCAAATGCGGCGAGGGACGGCCTGCCTTCGATTCCGAATGCACAAATTGTGTGGTCTTGTTTCTCAGTCTATATTTGGTCGGTCACGTCAGAGGTTGAATGTAACGAATGGGTGGGAAAGAGCAAGGGGCAGCGGCTGTGTAGAACGAAAACACAAATCCTCAGGGGTGTGAGCGTTTCGAGATGAGTCGTATACATGTAAATGTTGGTCGTCAGTGACCGTGTGGCCTAATGGATAAGGCGTCGGACTTCGGCTCTGAAGATTACAGGTTCGAATGCTGTCACGCTTGTGTTTTTCCAGTTCTGAAAAAGAAACATACCGTTTTAATGTAGCAATTGAGCAGTACGAAACCGTCTGAATGTTGCTGTTGACCATTTTTTGCTTGGAGATGCTCTTGAGCTTGAAACACACACAGCAAGACCGGTGTTAACTAACGAAATGGTCGGCAGAGTGCCGACACCGCGAGTTTTGACTGGCACTTGCACATCTAAAACAACGTCGGAAAGTAACTCGTTCGGCTTTTGAGTCACATAAAGTATGTGTGTTAATTTTGACGCCACTAGCTCTGCTTGTTGTCATGCAATTTCTTTGCCTCTCAGAAATGATTATGACATAAAAGTGAAGTGCGTGACGAGTGTGACGTTAGGAAAACATTAGGCAGCATGGAGAGATGCTGTATGGGACCACCCAACCCAAACGAGTACTGTGTGACGTGCTACCCGGCAAATATTCACCGAGGTAGCCGGCTATCTCAGTCGGTAGAGCGTCAGACACTTAATCCGAGGGTCGTGGGTTCGAGCCAGACGCTGGGCGAAACGGAATTTTGTTCCGCTGCAGGTGTAAATTACCGTTTTTCTGATTAACGAGATTTAAATCAAATAGCAACTTTAAACTTTGCCTACGTCTCTGTCAGTCGCAAGGAAACTGTATTTGAAGGTGAAGGTGATTTTGTAGACATGTGTAAAAGACATGTTCTGAAAAGCAAGTGTTGTGGTTTGGAGAGCACAACGGTTACGTGTCAGATGTGTAGCCAAGCAGTAATTTGTCGCCATAGCTGCAAATATTAGCCGATAATATGAATTGTTGTCAGCTAAAGTCTGATGATGCAGACGACCGTAAGGACGAAGTACCCAAGAGTACCGCTAGGCCGCGCCTCTTTAGCTCAGTGGTAGAGCACTGGTCTAATAAACCAGGGGTCGTAAGTTCCATCCTCACAGGAGAAAGATGAATTTTGAAAATCAGTTGCGCGTCGTGGCCGTATAGCAAACAGTACCTGTGATGACGAACAATTAGCGACAGGCGTTTTTTTAAGATTTACTCTCAGATGTGATTAAGGCGAATGGCGCAGATAAAGCATTTGCCAAAGCGGTACAGCATAAGGTGGGACGAGGCAGTCTGAATTACATTTTATAGATGTATTTCTCACATATCTCAGAGTCTCTCGCGATCTTCGTCGTCGTCGTCGTCGTCGTCGTCGTCGTCGCCGCCGCTTCTGCAGAAGTAGCAAATGGCCATCGTAGCAAATGCGGCGAGGGACGGCCTGCCTTCGATTCCGAATGCACAAATTGTGTGGTCTTGTTTCTCAGTCTATATTTGGTCGGTCACGTCAGAGGTTGAATGTAACGAATGGGTGGGAAAGAGCAAGGGGCAGCGGCTGTGTAGAACGAAAACACAAATCCTCAGGGGTGTGAGCGTTTCGAGATGAGTCGTATACATGTAAATGTTGGTCGTCAGTGACCGTGTGGCCTAATGGATAAGGCGTCGGACTTCGGCTCTGAAGATTACAGGTTCGAATGCTGTCACGCTTGTGTTTTTCCAGTTCTGAAAAAGAAACATACCGTTTTAATGTAGCAATTGAGCAGTACGAAACCGTCTGAATGTTGCTGTTGACCATTTTTTGCTTGGAGATGCTCTTGAGCTTGAAACACACACAGCAAGACCGGTGTTAACTAACGAAATGGTCGGCAGAGTGCCGACACCGCGAGTTTTGACTGGCACTTGCACATCTAAAACAACGTCGGAAAGTAACTCGTTCGGCTTTTGAGTCACATAAAGTATGTGTGTTAATTTTGACGCCACTAGCTCTGCTTGTTGTCATGCAATTTCTTTGCCTCTCAGAAATGATTATGACATAAAAGTGAAGTGCGTGACGAGTGTGACGTTAGGAAAACATTAGGCAGCATGGAGAGATGCTGTATGGGACCACCCAACCCAAACGAGTACTGTGTGACGTGCTACCCGGCAAATATTCACCGAGGTAGCCGGCTATCTCAGTCGGTAGAGCGTCAGACACTTAATCCGAGGGTCGTGGGTTCGAGCCAGACGCTGGGCGAAACGGAATTTTGTTCCGCTGCAGGTGTAAATTACCGTTTTTCTGATTAACGAGATTTAATGGAAATAGCAACTTTAAACTTTGCCTACGTCTCTGTCAGTCGCAAGGAAACTGTATTTGAAGGTGAAGGTGATTTTGTAGACATGTGTAAAAGACATGTTCTGAAAAGCAAGTGTTGTGGTTTGGAGAGCACAACGGTTACGTGTCAGATGTGTAGCCAAGCAGTAATTTGTCGCCATAGCTGCAAATATTAGCCGATAATATGAATTGTTGTCAGCTAAAGTCTGATGATGCAGACGACCGTAAGGACGAAGTACCCAAGAGTACCACTAGGCCGCGCCTCTTTAGCTCAGTGGTAGAGCACTGGTCTAATAAACCAGGGGTCGTAAGTTCCATCCTCACAGGAGAAAGATGAATTTTGGAAATCAGTTGCGCGTCGTGGCCGTATAGCAAACAGTACCTGTGATGACGAACAATTAGCGACAGGCGTTTTTTTAAGATTTACTCTCAGATGTGATTAAGGCGAATGGCGCAGATAAAGCATTTGCCAAAGCGGTACAGCATAAGGTGGGACGAGGCAGTCTGAATTACATTTTATAGATGTATTTCTCACATATCTCAGAGTCTCTCGCGATCTTCGTCGTCGTCGTCGTCGTCGTCGTCGTCGTCGCCGCCGCCGCTTCTGCAGAAGTAGCAAATGGCCATCGTAGCAAATGCGGCGAGGGACGCCCTGCCTTCGATTCCGAATGCACAAAGTGTGTGGTCTTGTTTCTCAGTCTATATTTGGTCGGTCACGTCAGAGGTTGAATGTAACGAATGGGTGGGAAAGAGCAAGGGGCAGCGGCTGTGTAGAACGAAAACACAAATCCTCAGGGGTGTGAGCGTTTCGAGATGAGTCGTATACATGTAAATGTTGGTCGTCAGTGACCGTGTGGCCTAATGGATAAGGCGTCGGACTTCGGCTCTGAAGATTACAGGTTCGAATGCTGTCACGCTTGTGTTTTTCCAGTTCTGAAAAAGAAACATACCGTTTTAATGTAGCAATTGAGCAGTACGAAACCGTCTGAATGTTGCTGTTGACCATTTTTTGCTTGGAGATGCTCTTGAGCTTGAAACACACACAGCAAGACCGGTGTTAACTAACGAAATGGTCGGCAGAGTGCCGACACCGCGAGTTTTGACTGGCACTTGCACATCTAAAACAACGTCGGAAAGTAACTCGTTCGGCTTTTGAGTCACATAAAGTATGTGTGTTAATTTTGACGCCACTAGCTCTGCTTGTTGTCATGCAATTTCTTTGCCTCTCAGAAATGATTATGACATAAAAGTGAAGTGCGTGACGAGTGTGACGTTAGGAAAACATTAGGCAGCATGGAGAGATGCTGTATGGGACCACCCAACCCAAACGAGTACTGTGTGACGTGCTACCCGGCAAATATTTACCGAGGTAGCCGGCTATCTCAGTCGGTAGAGCGTCAGACACTTAATCCCAGGGTCGTGGGTTCGAGCCAGACGCTGGGCGAAACGGAATTTTGTTCCGCTGCAGGTGTAAATTACCGTTTTTCTGATTAACGAGATTTAATGGAAATAGCAACTTTAAACTTTGCCTACGTCTCTGTCAGTCGCAAGGAAACTGTATTTGAAGGTGAAGGTGATTTTGTAGACATGTGTAAAAGACATGTTCTGAAATGCAAGTGTTGTGGTTTGGAGAGCACATCGGTTACGTGTCAGATGTGTAGCCAAGCAGTAATTTGTCGCCATAGCTGCAAATATTAGCCGATAATATGAATTGTTGTCAGCTAAAGTCTGATGATGCAGACGACCGTAAGGACGAAGTACCCAAGAGTACCACTAGGCCGCGCCTCTTTAGCTCAGTGGTAGAGCACTGGTCTAATAAACCAGGGGTCGTAAGTTCCATCCTCACAGGAGAAAGATGAATTTTGGAAATCAGTTGCGCGTCGTGGCCGTATAGCAAACAGTACCTGTGATGACGAACAATTAGCGACAGGCGTTTTTTTAAGATTTACTCTCAGATGTGATTAAGGCGAATGGCGCAGATAAAGCATTTGCCAAAGCGGTACAGCATAAGGTGGGACGAGGCAGTCTGAATTACATTTTATAGATGTATTTCTCACATATCTCAGAGTCTCTCGCGATCTTCGTCGTCGTCGTCGTCGTCGTCGTCGTCGTCGCCGCCGCTTCTGCAGAAGTAGCAAATGGCCATCGTAGCAAATGCGGCGAGGGACGGCCTGCCTTCGATTCCGAATGCACAAATTGTGTGGTCTTGTTTCTCAGTCTATATTTGGTCGGTCACGTCAGAGGTTGAATGTAACGAATGGGTGGGAAAGAGCAAGGGGCAGCGGCTGTGTAGAACGAAAACACAAATCCTCAGGGGTGTGAGCGTTTCGAGATGAGTCGTATACATGTAAATGTTGGTCGTCAGTGACCGTGTGGCCTAATGGATAAGGCGTCGGACTTCGGCTCTGAAGATTACAGGTTCGAATGCTGTCACGCTTGTGTTTTTCCAGTTCTGAAAAAGAAACATACCGTTTTAATGTAGCAATTGAGCAGTACGAAACCGTCTGAATGTTGCTGTTGACCATTTTTTGCTTGGAGATGCTCTTGAGCTTGAAACACACACAGCAAGACCGGTGTTAACTAACGAAATGGTCGGCAGAGTGCCGACACCGCGAGTTTTGACTGGCACTTGCACATCTAAAACAACGTCGGAAAGTAACTCGTTCGGCTTTTGAGTCACATAAAGTATGTGTGTTAATTTTGACGCCACTAGCTCTGCTTGTTGTCATGCAATTTCTTTGCCTCTCAGAAATGATTATGACATAAAAGTGAAGTGCGTGACGAGTGTGACGTTAGGAAAACATTAGGCAGCATGGAGAGATGCTGTATGGGACCACCCAACCCAAACGAGTACTGTGTGACGTGCTACCCGGCAAATATTCACCGAGGTAGCCGGCTATCTCAGTCGGTAGAGCGTCAGACACTTAATCCGAGGGTCGTGGGTTCGAGCCAGACGCTGGGCGAAACGGAATTTTGTTCCGCTGCAGGTGTAAATTACCGTTTTTCTGATTAACGAGATTTAATGGAAATAGCAACTTTAAACTTTGCCTACGTCTCTGTCAGTCGCAAGGAAACTGTATTTGAAGGTGAAGGTGATTTTGTAGACATGTGTAAAAGACATGTTCTGAAAAGCAAGTGTTGTGGTTTGGAGAGCACAACGGTTACGTGTCAGATGTGTAGCCAAGCAGTAATTTGTCGCCATAGCTGCAAATATTAGCCGATAATATGAATTGTTGTCAGCTAAAGTCTGATGATGCAGACGACCGTAAGGACGAAGTACCCAAGAGTAACACTAGGCCGCGCCTCTTTAGCTCAGTGGTAGAGCACTGGTCTAATAAACCAGGGGTCGTAAGTTCCATCCTCACAGGAGAAAGATGAATTTTGGAAATCAGTTGCGCGTCGTGGCCGTATAGCAAACAGTACCTGTGATGACGAACAATTAGCGACAGGCGTTTTTTTAAGATTTACTCTCAGATGTGATTAAGGCGAATGGCGCAGATAAAGCATTTGCCAAAGCGGTACAGCATAAGGTGGGACGAGGCAGTCTGAATTACATTTTATAGATGTATTTCTCACATATCTCAGAGTCTCTCGCGATCTTCGTCGTCGTCGTCGTCGTCGTCGCCGCCGCTTCTGCAGAAGTAGCAAATGGCCATCGTAGCAAATGCGGCGAGGGACGGCCTGCCTTCGATTCCGAATGCACAAATTGTGTGGTCTTGTTTCTCAGTCTATATTTGGTCGGTCACGTCAGAGGTTGAATGTAACGAATGGGTGGGAAAGAGCAAGGGGCAGCGGCTGTGTAGAACGAAAACACAAATCCTCAGGGGTGTGAGCGTTTCGAGATGAGTCGTATACATGTAAATGTTGGTCGTCAGTGACCGTGTGGCCTAATGGATAAGGCGTCGGACTTCGGCTCTGAAGATTACAGGTTCGAATGCTGTCACGCTTGTGTTTTTCCAGTTCTGAAAAAGAAACATACCGTTTTAATGTAGCAATTGAGCAGTACGAAACCGTCTGAATGTTGCTGTTGACCATTTTTTGCTTGGAGATGCTCTTGAGCTTGAAACACACACAGCAAGACCGGTGTTAACTAACGAAATGGTCGGCAGAGTGCCGACACCGCGAGATTTGACTGGCACTTGCACATCTAAAACAACGTCGGAAAGTAACTCGTTCGGCTTTTGAGTCACATAAAGTATGTGTGTTAATTTTGACGCCACTAGCTCTGCTTGTTGTCATGCAATTTCTTTGCCTCTCAGAAATGATTATGACATAAAAGTGAAGTGCGTGACGAGTGTGACGTTAGGAAAACATTAGGCAGCATGGAGAGATGCTGTATGGGACCACCCAACCCAAACGAGTACTGTGTGACGTGCTACCCGGCAAATATTCACCGAGGTAGCCGGCTATCTCAGTCGGTAGAGCGTCAGACACTTAATCCGAGGGTCGTGGGTTCGAGCCAGACGCTGGGCGAAACGGAATTTTGTTCCGCTGCAGGTGTAAATTACCGTTTTTCTGATTAACGAGATTTAATGGAAATAGCAACTTTAAACTTTGCCTACGTCTCTGTCAGTCGCAAGGAAACTGTATTTGAAGGTGAAGGTGATTTTGTAGACATGTGTAAAAGACATGTTCTGAAAAGCAAGTGTTGTGGTTTGGAGAGCACAACGGTTACGTGTCAGATGTGTAGCCAAGCAGTAATTTGTCGCCATAGCTGCAAATATTTGCCGATAATATGAATTGTTGTCAGCTAAAGTCTGATGATGCAGACGACCGTAAGGACGAAGTACCCAAGAGTACCGCTAGGCCGCGCCTCTTTAGCTCAGTGGTAGAGCACTGGTCTAATAAACCAGGGGTCGTAAGTTCCATCCTCACAGGAGAAAGATGAATTTTGGAAATCAGTTGCGCGTCGTGGCCGTATAGCAAACAGTACCTGTGATGACGAACAATTAGCGACAGGCGTTTTTTTAAGATTTACTCTCAGATGTGATTAAGGCGAATGGCGCAGATAAAGCATTTGCCAAAGCGGTACAGCATAAGGTGGGACGAGGCAGTCTGAATTACATTTTATAGATGTATTTCTCACATATTTCAGAGTCTCTCGCGATCTTCGTCGTCGTCGTCGTCGTCGTCGCCGCCGCTTCTGCAGAAGTAGCAAATGGCCATCGTAGCAAATGCGGCGAGGGACGGCCTGCCTTCGATTCCGAATGCACAAATTGTGTGGTCTTGTTTCTCAGTCTATATTTGGTCGGTCACGTCAGAGGTTGAATGTAACGAATGGGTGGGAAAGAGCAAGGGGCAGCGGCTGTGTAGAACGAAAACACAAATCCTCAGGGGTGTGAGCGTTTCGAGATGAGTCGTATACATGTAAATGTTGGTCGTCAGTGACCGTGTGGCCTAATGGATAAGGCGTCGGACTTCGGCTCTGAAGATTACAGGTTCGAATGCTGTCATGCTTGTGTTTTTCCAGTTCTGAAAAAGAAACATACCGTTTTAATGTAGCAATTGAGCAGTACGAAACCGTCTGAATGTTGCTGTTGACCATTTTTTGCTTGGAGATGCTCTTGAGCTTGAAACACACACAGCAAGACCGGTGTTAACTAACGAAATGGTCGGCAGAGTGCCGACACCGCGAGTTTTGACTGGCACTTGCACATCTAAAACAACGTCGGAAAGTAACTCGTTCGGCTTTTGAGTCACATAAAGTATGTGTGTTAATTTTGACGCCACTAGCTCTGCTTGTTGTCATGCAATTTCTTTGCCTCTCAGAAATGATTATGACATAAAAGTGAAGTGCGTGACGAGTGTGACGTTAGGAAAACATTAGGCAGCATGGAGAGATGCTGTATGGGACCACCCAACCCAAACGAGTACTGTGTGACGTGCTACCCGGCAAATATTCACCGAGGTAGCCGGCTATCTCAGTCGGTAGAGCGTCAGACACTTAATCCCAGGGTCGTGGGTTCGAGCCAGACGCTGGGCGAAACGGAATTTTGTTCCGCTGCAGGTGTAAATTAACGTTTTTCTGATTAACGAGATTTAATGGAAATAGCAACTTTAAACTTTGCCTACGTCTCTGTCAGTCGCAAGGAAACTGTATTTGAAGGTGAAGGTGATTTTGTAGACATGTGTAAAAGACATGTTCTGAAAAGCAAGTGTTGTGGTTTGGAGAGCACAACGGTTACGTGTCAGATGTGTAGCCAAGCAGTAATTTGTCGCCATAGCTGCAAATATTAGCCGATAATATGAATTGTTGTCAGCTAAAGTCTGATGATGCAGACGACCGTAAGGACGAAGTACCCAAGAGTACCGCTAGACCGCGCCTCTTTAGCTCAGTGGTAGAGCACTGGTCTAATAAACCAGGGGTCGTAAGTTCCATCCTCACAGGAGAAAGATGAATTTTGGAAATCAGTTGCGCGTCGTGGCCGTATAGCAAACAGTACCTGTGATGACGAACAATTAGCGACAGGCGTTTTTTTAAGATTTACTCTCAGATGTGATTAAGGCGAATGGCGCAGATAAAGCATTTGCCAAAGCGGTACAGCATAAGGTGGGACGAGGCAGTCTGAATTACATTTTATAGATGTATTTCTCACATATCTCAGAGCCTCTCGCGATCTTCGTCGTCGTCGTCGTCGTCGTCGTCGTCGTCGCCGCCGCCGCTTCTGCAGAAGTAGCAAATGGCCATCGTAGCAAATGCGGCGAGGGACGCCCTGCCTTCGATTCCGAATGCACAAAGTGTGTGGTCTTGTTTCTCAGTCTATATTTGGTCGGTCACGTCAGAGGTTGAATGTAACGAATGGGTGGGAAAGAGCAAGGGGCAGCGGCTGTGTAGAACGAAAACACAAATCCTCAGGGGTGTGAGCGTTTCGAGATGAGTCGTATACATGTAAATGTTGGTCGTCAGTGACCGTGTGGCCTAATGGATAAGGCGTCGGACTTCGGCTCTGAAGATTACAGGTTCGAATGCTGTCACGCTTGTGTTTTTCCAGTTCTGAAAAAGAAACATACCGTTTTAATGTAGCAATTGAGCAGTACGAAACCGTCTGAATGTTGCTGTTGACCATTTTTTGCTTGGAGATGCTCTTGAGCTTGAAACACACACAGCAAGACCGGTGTTAACTAACGAAATGGTCGGCAGAGTGCCGACACCGCGAGTTTTGACTGGCACTTGCACATCTAAAACAACGTCGGAAAGTAACTCGTTCGGCTTTTGAGTCACATAAAGTATGTGTGTTAATTTTGACGCCACTAGCTCTGCTTGTTGTCATGCAATTTCTTTGCCTCTCAGAAATGATTATGACATAAAAGTGAAGTGCGTGACGAGTGTGACGTTAGGAAAACATTAGGCAGCATGGAGAGATTCTGTATGGGACCACCCAACCCAAACGAGTACTGTGTGACATGCTACCCGGCAAGTATTCACCGAGGTAGCCGGCTATCTCAGTCGGTAGAGCGTCAGACTCTTAATCCCAGGGTCGTGGGTTCGAGCCAGACGCTGGGCGGAACGGAATTTTGTTCCGCTGCAGGTGTAAATTACCGTTTTTCTGATTAACGAGATTTAATGGAAATAGCAACTTTAAACTTTGCCTACGTCTCTGTCAGTCGCAAGGAAACTGTATTTGAAGGTGAAGGTGATTTTGTAGACATGTGTGAAAGACATGTTCTGAAAAGCAAGTGTTGTGGTTTGGAGAGCACATCGGTTACGTGTCAGATGTGTAGCCAAGCAGTAATTTGTCGCCATAGCTGCAAATATTAGCCGATAATATGAATTGTTGTCAGCTAAAGTCTGATGATGCAGACGACCGTAAGGACGAAGTACCCAAGAGTACCGCTAGGCCGCGCCTCTTTAGCTCAGTGGTAGAGCACTGGTCTAATAAACCAGGGGTCGTAAGTTCCATCCTCACAGGAGAAAGATGAATTTTGGAAATCAGTTGCGCGTCGTGGCCGTATAGCAAACAGTACCTGTGATGACGAACAATTAGCGACAGGCGTTTTTTTAAGATTTACTCTCAGATGTGATTAAGGCGAATGGCGCAGATAAAGCATTTGCCAAAGCGGTACAGCATAAGGTGGGACGAGGCAGTCTGAATTACATTTTATAGATGTATTTCTCACATATCTCAGAGCCTCTCGCGATCTTCGTCGTCGTCGTCGTCGTCGTCGTCGCCGCCGCCGCTTCTGCAGAAGTAGCAAATGGCCATCGTAGCAAATGCGGCGAGGGACGCCCTGCCTTCGATTCCGAATGCACAAAGTGTGTGGTCTTGTTTCTCAGTCTATATTTGGTCGGTCACGTCAGAGGTTGAATGTAACGAATGGGTGGGAAAGAGCAAGGGGCAGCGGCTGTGTAGAACGAAAACACAAATCCTCAGGGGTGTGAGCGTTTCGAGATGAGTCGTATACATGTAAATGTTGGTCGTCAGTGACCGTGTGGCCTAATGGATAAGGCGTCGGACTTCGGCTCTGAAGATTACAGGTTCGAATGCTGTCACGCTTGTGTTTTTCCAGTTCTGAAAAAGAAACATACCGTTTTAATGTAGCAATTGAGCAGTACGAAACCGTCTGAATGTTGCTGTTGACCATTTTTTGCTTGGAGATGCTCTTGAGCTTGAAACACACACAGCAAGACCGGTGTTAACTAACGAAATGGTCGGCAGAGTGCCGACACCGCGAGTTTTGACTGGCACTTGCACATCTAAAACAACGTCGGAAAGTAACTCGTTCGGCTTTTGAGTCACATAAAGTATGTGTGTTAATTTTGACGCCACTAGCTCTGCTTGTTGTCATGCAATTTCTTTGCCTCTCAGAAATGATTATGACATAAAAGTGAAGTGCGTGACGAGTGTGACGTTAGGAAAACATTAGGCAGCATGGAGAGATGCTGTATGGGACCACCCAACCCAAACGAGTACTGTGTGACGTGCTACCCGGCAAATATTCACCGAGGTAGCCGGCTATCTCAGTCGGTAGAGCGTCAGACACTTAATCCCAGGGTCGTGGGTTCGAGCCAGACGCTGGGCGAAACGGAATTTTGTTCCGCTGCAGGTGTAAATTAACGTTTTTCTGATTAACGAGATTTAATGGAAATAGCAACTTTAAACTTTGCCTACGTCTCTGTCAGTCGCAAGGAAACTGTATTTGAAGGTGAAGGTGATTTTGTAGACATGTGTAAAAGACATGTTCTGAAAAGCAAGTGTTGTGGTTTGGAGAGCACAACGGTTACGTGTCAGATGTGTAGCCAAGCAGTAATTTGTCGCCATAGCTGCAAATATTAGCCGATAATATGAATTGTTGTCAGCTAAAGTCTGATGATGCAGACGACCGTAAGGACGAAGTACCCAAGAGTACCGCTAGGCCGCGCCTCTTTAGCTCAGTGGTAGAGCACTGGTCTAATAAACCAGGGGTCGTAAGTTCCATCCTCACAGGAGAAAGATGAATTTTGGAAATCAGTTGCGCGTCGTGGCCGTATAGCAAACAGTACCTGTGATGACGAACAATTAGCGACAGGCGTTTTTTTAAGATTTACTCTCAGATGTGATTAAGGCGAATGGCGCAGATAAAGCATTTGCCAAAGCGGTACAGCATAAGGTGGGACGAGGCAGTCTGAATTACATTTTATAGATGTATTTCTCACATATCTCAGAGCCTCTCGCGATCTTCGTCGTCGTCGTCGTCGTCGTCGTCGCCGCCGCCGCTTCTGCAGAAGTAGCAAATGGCCATCGTAGCAAATGCGGCGAGGGACGCCCTGCCTTCGATTCCGAATGCACAAAGTGTGTGGTCTTGTTTCTCAGTCTATATTTGGTCGGTCACGTCAGAGGTTGAATGTAACGAATGGGTGGGAAAGAGCAAGGGGCAGCGGCTGTGTAGAACGAAAACACAAATCCTCAGGGGTGTGAGCGTTTCGAGATGAGTCGTATACATGTAAATGTTGGTCGTCAGTGACCGTGTGGCCTAATGGATAAGGCGTCGGACTTCGGCTCTGAAGATTACAGGTTCGAATGCTGTCACGCTTGTGTTTTTCCAGTTCTGAAAAAGAAACATACCGTTTTAATGTAGCAATTGAGCAGTACGAAACCGTCTGAATGTTGCTGTTGACCATTTTTTGCTTGGAGATGCTCTTGAGCTTGAAACACACACAGCAAGACCGGTGTTAACTAACGAAATGGTCGGCAGAGTGCCGACACCGCGAGTTTTGACTGGCACTTGCACATCTAAAACAACGTCGGAAAGTAACTCGTTCGGCTTTTGAGTCACATAAAGTATGTGTGTTAATTTTGACGCCACTAGCTCTGCTTGTTGTCATGCAATTTCTTTGCCTCTCAGAAATGATTATGACATAAAAGTGAAGTGCGTGACGAGTGTGACGTTAGGAAAACATTAGGCAGCATGGAGAGATTCTGTATGGGACCACCCAACCCAAACGAGTACTGTGTGACATGCTACCCGGCAAGTATTCACCGAGGTAGCCGGCTATCTCAGTCGGTAGAGCGTCAGACTCTTAATCCCAGGGTCGTGGGTTCGAGCCAGACGCTGGGCGGAACGGAATTTTGTTCCGCTGCAGGTGTAAATTACCGTTTTTCTGATTAACGAGATTTAATGGAAATAGCAACTTTAAACTTTGCCTACGTCTCTGTCAGTCGCAAGGAAACTGTATTTGAAGGTGAAGGTGATTTTGTAGACATGTGTGAAAGACATGTTCTGAAAAGCAAGTGTTGTGGTTTGGAGAGCACATCGGTTACGTGTCAGATGTGTAGCCAAGCAGTAATTTGTCGCCATAGCCTCAAATATTAGCCGATAATATGAATTGTTGTCAGCTAAAGTCTGATGATGCAGACGACCGTAAGGACGAAGTACCCAAGAGTACCGCTAGGCCGCGCCTCTTTAGCTCAGTGGTAGAGCACTGGTCTAATAAACCAGGGGTCGTAAGTTCCATCCTCACAGGAGAAAGATGAATTTTGGAAATCAGTTGCGCGTCGTGGCCGTATAGCAAACAGTACCTGTGATGACGAACAATTAGCGACAGGCGTTTTTTTAAGATTTACTCTCAGATGTGATTAAGGCGAATGGCGCAGATAAAGCATTTGCCAAAGCGGTACAGCATAAGGTGGGACGAGGCAGTCTGAATTACATTTTATAGATGTATTTCTCACATATCTCAGAGCCTCTCGCGATCTTCGTCGTCGTCGTCGTCGTCGTCGTCGCCGCCGCCGCTTCTGCAGAAGTAGCAAATGGCCATCGTAGCAAATGCGGCGAGGGACGCCCTGCCTTCGATTCCGAATGCACAAAGTGTGTGGTCTTGTTTCTCAGTCTATATTTGGTCGGTCACGTCAGAGGTTGAATGTAACGAATGGGTGGGAAAGAGCAAGGGGCAGCGGCTGTGTAGAACGAAAACACAAATCCTCAGGGGTGTGAGCGTTTCGAGATGAGTCGTATACATGTAAATGTTGGTCGTCAGTGACCGTGTGGCCTAATGGATAAGGCGTCGGACTTCGGCTCTGAAGATTACAGGTTCGAATGCTGTCACGCTTGTGTTTTTCCAGTTCTGAAAAAGAAACATACCGTTTTAATGTAGCAATTGAGCAGTACGAAACCGTCTGAATGTTGCTGTTGACCATTTTTTGCTTGGAGATGCTCTTGAGCTTGAAACACACACAGCAAGACCGGTGTTAACTAACGAAATGGTCGGCAGAGTGCCGACACCGCGAGTTTTGACTGGCACTTGCACATCTAAAACAACGTCGGAAAGTAACTCGTTCGGCTTTTGAGTCACATAAAGTATGTGTGTTAATTTTGACGCCACTAGCTCTGCTTGTTGTCATGCAATTTCTTTGCCTCTCAGAAATGATTATGACATAAAAGTGAAGTACGTGACGAGTGTGACGTTAGGAAAACATTAGGCAGCATGGAGAGATTCTGTATGGGACCACCCAACCCAAACGAGTACTGTGTGACGTGCTACCCGGCAAGTATTCACCGAGGTAGCCGGCTATCTCAGTCGGTAGAGCGTCAGACTCTTAATCCCAGGGTCGTGGGTTCGAGCCAGACGCTGGGCGGAACGGAATTTTGTTCCGCTGCAGGTGTAAATTACCGTTTTTCTGATTAACGAGATTTAATGGAAATAGCAACTTTAAACTTTGCCTACGTCTCTGTCAGTCGCAAGGAAACTGTATTTGAAGGTGAAGGTGATTTTGTAGACATGTGTGAAAGACATGTTCTGAAAAGCAAGTGTTGTGGTTTGGAGAGCACATCGGTTACGTGTCAGATGTGTAGCCAAGCAGTAATTTGTCGCCATAGCTGCAAATATTAGCCGATAATATGAATTGTTGTCAGCTAAAGTCTGATGATGCAGACGACCGTAAGGACGAAGTACCCAAGAGTACCGCTAGGCCGCGCCTCTTTAGCTCAGTGGTAGAGCACTGGTCTAATAAACCAGGGGTCGTAAGTTCCATCCTCACAGGAGAAAGATGAATTTTGGAAATCAGTTGCGCGTCGTGGCCGTATAGCAAACAGTACCTGTGATGACGAACAATTAGCGACAGGCGTTTTTTTAAGATTTACTCTCAGATGTGATTAAGGCGAATGGCGCAGATAAAGCATTTGCCAAAGCGGTACAGCATAAGGTGGGACGAGGCAGTCTGAATTACATTTTATAGATGTATTTCTCACATATCTCAGAGCCTCTCGCGATCTTCGTCGTCGTCGTCGTCGTCGTCGTCGTCGCCGCTTCTGCAGAAGTAGCAAATGGCCATCGTAGCAAATGCGGCGAGGGACGGCCTGCCTTCGATTCCGAATGCACAAATTGTGTGGT
This sequence comes from Schistocerca gregaria, assembly GCF_023897955.1. Lineage (NCBI taxonomy): Eukaryota > Metazoa > Arthropoda > Insecta > Orthoptera > Acrididae > Schistocerca > Schistocerca gregaria. The sequence continues at coordinate 150,706 of NW_026062340.1, forward strand.
CTTGTTTCTCAGTCTATATTTGGTCGGTCACGTCAGAGGTTGAATGTAACGAATGGGTGGGAAAGAGCAAGGGGCAGCGGCTGTGTAGAACGAAAACACAAATCCTCAGGGGTGTGAGCGTTTCGAGATGAGTCGTATACATGTAAATGTTGGTCGTCAGTGACCGTGTGGCCTAATGGATAAGGCGTCGGACTTCGGCTCTGAAGATTACAGGTTCGAATGCTGTCACGCTTGTGTTTTTCCAGTTCTGAAAAAGAAACATACCGTTTTAATGTAGCAATTGAGCAGTACGAAACCGTCTGAATGTTGCTGTTGACCATTTTTTGCTTGGAGATGCTCTTGAGCTTGAAACACACACAGCAAGACCGGTGTTAACTAACGAAATGGTCGGCAGAGTGCCGACACCGCGAGTTTTGACTGGCACTTGCACATCTAAAACAACGTCGGAAAGTAACTCGTTCGGCTTTTGAGTCACATAAAGTATGTGTGTTAATTTTGACGCCACTATCTCTGCTTGTTGTCATGCAATTTCTTTGCCTCTCAGAAATGATTATGACATAAAAGTGAAGTGCGTGACGAGTGTGACGTTAGGAAAACATTAGGCAGCATGGAGAGATGCTGTATGGGACCACCCAACCCAAACGAGTACTGTGTGACGTGCTACCCGGCAAATATTCGCCGAGGTAGCCGGCTATCTCAGTCGGTAGAGCGTCAGACACTTAATCCCAGGGTCGTGGGTTCGAGCCAGACGCTGGGCGAAACGGAATTTTGTTCCGCTGCAGGTGTAAATTACCGTTTTTCTGATTAACGAGATTTAATGGAAATAGCAACTTTAAACTTTGCCTACGTCTCTGTCAGTCGCAAGGAAACTGTATTTGAAGGTGAAGGTGATTTTGTAGACATGTGTAAAAGACATGTTCTGAAAAGCAAGTGTTGTGGTTTGGAGAGCACAACGGTTACGTGTCAGATGTGTAGCCAAGCAGTAATTTGTCGCCATAGCTGCAAATATTAGCCGATAATATGAATTGTTGTCAGCTAAAGTCTGATGATGCAGACGACCGTAAGGACGAAGTACCCAAGAGTACCGCTAGGCCGCGCCTCTTTAGCTCAGTGGTAGAGCACTGGTCTAATAAACCAGGGGTCGTAAGTTCCATCCTCACAGGAGAAAGATGAATTTTGGAAATCAGTTGCGCGTCGTGGCCGTATAGCAAACAGTACCTGTGATGACGAACAATTAGCGACAGGCGTTTTTTTAAGATTTACTCTCAGATGTGATTAAGGCGAATGGCGCAGATAAAGCATTTGCCAAAGCGGTACAGCATAAGGTGGGACGAGGCAGTCTGAATTACATTTTATAGATGTATTTCTCACATATCTCAGAGCCTCTCGCGATCGTCGTCGTCGTCGTCGTCGTCGTCGTCGTCGTCGTCGCCGCCGCCGCTTCTGCAGAAGTAGCAAATGGCCATCGTAGCAAATGCGGCGAGGGACGCCCTGCCTTCGATTCCGAATGCACAAAGTGTGTGGTCTTGTTTCTCAGTCTATATTTGGTCGGTCATGTCAGAGGTTGAATGTAACGAATGGGTGGGAAAGAGCAAGGGGCAGCGGCTGTGTAGAACGAAAACACAAATGCTCAGGGGTGTGAGCGTTTCGAGATGAGTCGTATACATGTAAATGTTGGTCGTCAGTGACCGTGTGGCCTAATGGATAAGGCGTCGGACTTCGGCTCTGAAGATTACAGGTTCGAATGCTGTCACGCTTGTGTTTTTCCAGTTCTGAAAAAGAAACATACCGTTTTTTTTTAATGTAGCAATTGAGCAGTACGAAACCGTCTGAATGTTGCTGTTGACCATTTTTTGCTTGGAGATGCTCTTGAGCTTGAAACACACACAGCAAGACCGGTGTTAACTAACGAAATGGTCGGCAGAGTGCCGACACCGCGAGTTTTGACTGGCACTTGCACATCTAAAACAACGTCGGAAAGTAACTCGTTCGGCTTTTGAGTCACATAAAGTATGTGTGTTAATTTTGACGCCACTAGCTCTGCTTGTTGTCATGCATTTTTTCTTTGCCTCTCAGAAATGATTATGACATAAAAGTGAAGTACGTGACGAGTGTGACGTTAGGAAAACATTAGGCAGCATGGAGAGATTCTGTATGGGACCACCCAACCCAAACGAGTACTGTGTGACATGCTACCCGGCAAGTATTCACCGAGGTAGCCGGCTATCTCAGTCGGTAGAGCGTCAGACTCTTAATCCCCATTCTGGCTTTAGCCGTCGCGGCGGTCGGACGTGCTTGTTGTTTACTCCGCGTACGTTAGCGCTATCGCCGGTGTTTGGTGTTTACGTGAAGTTAGCTGTACATTTTCGCTGTTATTTTTTGAGTGGTGTCCCTGATAAGTGTTTTTATAGTGCTTTCGTCCGTTCCACGTCTCGTGCTTCGCCGCAATTTCGGTTGTTGCCGGAATTTCGTCGGAACCGACGACCATGTCTGACACCGTCAGGAAGAATACTTTAGTCTTCTCGTTCGAGAAAGAAACACGGCCGGTCCAACCCACTGCGCTGGAAAACCACGATTGGCTGACTGAGGTAATCGGTATAAATTCTGACTCTGTTCATACCACGCAATTAGATGCTGAAAAATACTGTGTTTTTGTTAAATTTCTGAACTCAGTGACAGTCGATAAGTTGCTTGCAAAATGGGGTAATTCCGTCGAATTTGTTCATCGAGACGGTTCAAAAAGTAATGTCTCTGTGCGAAAAGCTGATATCATGTACACCAATGTCAGGATTTTGAATGTTCCAATTGAAATTGATAATCAGTTGATCAAGGACGCTCTATCTAAATATGGCGAAGTTAAATCTATCTATAACGAAAGATGGTCGAAGCTATACAAGATACAGTGTTTTAATGGCATTAGATCCGTTGAAATGGAGGTGAAAGCCAACATTCCGTCCCATATATCCGTTGCAGGCCATAAAGCACATGTTGTGTATTCTGGTCAGGAGCGCACGTGCAATATTTGCAATGAGACAGGTCATTTCCGACAAGATTGTCCGCGCCGTGTTTTTGTTCTTCGGAACAATCTAACACAGCGTCAAAAACTGACCCTCAGCGATGTCTTACCAAATAGCACTTCCCTTCTTTCGGTTAACGACAGTGGTGCATGTACTTCTGCAGTGCCCGCCATAACTACTACGGAGTTCCCTCCCCTGAGCGTCATTACATCACACCCTTCTGTTCCCGATTGCGATCTCCAGAATAAGAAGCGACCGTTGGAAACGACCGATGACGGCTCGGACGGCGAGTCCGCCCGTAATTCGCCTTCCACCCGCAAGCAGAAGCAGTGTAATGCGGATGTGCTCGAGGAAACAAACAGTACGTGTATTGACGTGACGACAGCCGCTGAGGCAACCCGGCCGCTGTCGGCGGCTGAACAGGTACAAACGGTCCACGGAGGGGACGCAGTAACGATTGTCGCGGAGATGGAAGAGGCGCACTCCGAAGCACAAGAGGTGACGGAGCGGAACCCAACTCAAGAACTTACAGACCCACAAACCGCCGACTCAGTCAGTGCTCTGGAGCTAGTGACGGAAGAACAAGGAAATGGCACTCGTAAAAAGGACGCTGTTGAGGCAGCTTCGGTCACAACGGTGGTAAAGATAGACAATCCGAATGACGGCGCGTTGAACCAAGATGTCCGAAGACGCCGACTCAAACCGCAACCTAATCTCAAAGCTTCCCGTAACCAAAGCAAACAACAACCAGCACAAGAGGAAGCGACGGCCAAGAACGTCTTGTATGAAATCATCACGGAAAGACCTAAGGAGGTACCTTCAAGTGACATTAGTGATGCAAAGCCCCTCGGTAAAACTAAAACCCGAGATGTTCGGAATCCTGCACCGAAATGAGGCTGTAAGATGAAAAAAAAAAAAAGGATTTTGTTGAACCAGTTTCATTTCTAATTGTACTACTGTCTTAGTCATATTTCAGAGGAACCAGATGAAGTGTTTACCGAGCTTCAAATACTGACTATTCTTTTAGATGTTTGTTTAAGCGGAGTCGTTTCTCCCTTCTAGAAGCTGCACATCTCTTTTTTTTTTTTTATTAATATTTTGTTATCTTTTTAATCACTTATTTACTTTTTATGCAAACTAAATGTCCCAGGCATATACAATTACGACTATCAATATTAACAGGATTACATCCGTGACTAAAGTTACAGCGCTCAAGGATTATTTATATGAGTCAGGGACGGACATTGCTTTCCTACAGGAAGTAGTGCTGACTAATCTTACAGTGCCTGGATATTTGGCGATTTTAAATGTCTCACTTGACACCAACGTCGGTACAGCAATTTTAGTCAGGGAGGGGATTCCTGTCTCGGATATCGAGAGGTTGGACTCCGGCAGAGCGATAGGTATAAAAGTCTTTGGTTCTACCCTTATCAATCTGTATGCCCCTTCTGGCACATCCAATAGAATGGAAAGAGCACAGTTCTATAAAGAAGAAATCATTTATTTATTACGGAAAAACCCAAAAGATCTTATAATAGGCGGTGATTTTAATTGTGTGATAAATAAGAAAGACCAGGTTCCGAATTTTAATAACTGCAATGAACTGAAGCGTTTCGTCACTGTTTTACAGCTTAAAGATGCTTGGGAAATAATGTATCCCACATTTGTGGCATTTACATTCCTAGGTCCTCACTCACGTAGCAGGATCGACAGACTCTACATATCGCAAAGTCTAGTTAGCTCCTTCATTAAAGCAGAGACGATTCCAGTTTACTTTTCTGATCATAGCTCCGTGCTAGCTTCCATCAACCTTACTGCGCAACCCACTCGCCGTTTTAGAAGTTCATGGCACCTTAATACGTCACTGATGCAGGACGACGGATTAGAAGAAAGTTTGACAGAAGCGTGGGCATTGTGCCTCCGCTCTGCAGATAGACACGTCTCAGTACTAGACTGGTGGTGCAACAGGGCAAAGCCTAAACTGAGAAAAGTTCTCATCCAGTATAGTGTACAACGATCGAAAGACTTGAAAAATTCCATAGAATTCTATTATACCATGCTGCGAAATTTATATGAGCAGGCAAACACTTCCAACGTCCGTCTGGCAGATATCAAGCAAACTAAGGCCAAATTGCTCAGTCTTAAAAGACAGCAGATGGAGGGTCTGAAATTAAAATCCAAGGCTAAGACAGTCGTGGAGGATGAACATGCTTCCTTGTACCATCTACTGAAGCACGAAAGGAACAGGAGACGCACCTTCATTGATGGACTTCAGTCAGAAACTGGCGAGACACTCACGACTCAGAGAGACATCGTCAATGCAGTGCACAAATATTACGAAGACCTATACACTGCCAACCCGGTATGTGAAGAGTCCTTCGATGAGTTCCTTAGTTCCATAGCTCCACAGGTCTCGGACGAGGAAAACGAAGACCTTCTCGTTGAGTGTACTAACGAAGATATCCACAGAATCATCTGCAAATCTCCTCTGAGGAAATCGCCGGGACCGGATGGTTTGCCTGTTGAATTTTATAAACGATACTGGCCACTGATTGGTGACATGTTTACCCGAATGACGAACGAGGTGCTTCAGGGAAAGCATTTACCTGCTGTTTTTAAAGAGAGCACAATAGTACTAATCCCAAAAAATGCTGCAAAAAGAAACCTCAACAACTTTCGTCCTATCTCCCTGTTAAACTCCGATTATAAAATCATCGGCAGAATTTTAAACAACAGACTCTCACAGTTGGCCAAAAAGATAGTAAGTCCATACCAGTCCTGTGTGCCTACCAAGAGCATTTTCAAAAGCATAGCTGAATATAGAGATATAATTGCAATCACTGCTGTGACCACCATAAAATGTGCTATCATGTTTATTGACTTCCAGAAAGCATTTGATCGTGTGGATCATAGATTCCTTAGTGCCACACTGAACAAAATAGGTTTTAATGAGCGAGTCGTAAGTGTGATCAGAAATGTTGCAACAGGCATCAGCGCTTGTATATCAGTTAACTGCCAGAGGACAAAGCAGATTCAGATCAGGCGCGGCGTTCCTCAAGGAAGCCCCCTCTCCATGTTCCTATTCGTGCTTTCATTAGAACCTTTCCTCCGCAGTGTTCATGCCACTCTAACTGGCATCACATTATCTGGTCACCGAACAGTCATAAACGCCTATGCCGATGATGTCGGAGTCGTCCTGCGAAATTCCGACGACATTTTGAAATTGGAAACGCTAATTAAAAAGTACTGTAGAGTCTCCGGAGCAGGTGTCAACGCAAACAAAAGCAAACTCCTAAACCTGCGGGGTTTTCAACATACCACCTTAGCCTGGGCCACAATGGTCACCCAATGCAAAGCACTAGGAATAACACTGACACCTTGTCCGTTAAAAATGGCAGCTATCAATTGGAGAAATACGTCGGGACAACTTCTTGGAACAACAAGAGAAAACCTCCACCGTAACATGAACCAAGTTCAGAGGGTGATTTTCATTAACCACTGCATTCTCTCCAGGAGTTACTTTATAGCACAGATCTTCCCACTACCGAAAATGATTGGAAAAAAGATAATGTCTACCATTGCCAGCTATCTTTGGAGAGGGGATATATTCAGAGTCGACGCAAGAACTGCGACCTTAGATCCCAGGAATGGAGGTTTGGGGTTAGTTGACATCAGAAATAAGGCGTCTGCGCTTTTTCTAAAAAGGACCGCCACTATCCTTAGCGACCACGCTGATAGCATTACAACTAAATTATTTGAAGTTGTCAGGCCTGCCAGTTTACAGGCGCCGGTGAATGTGCAAAAAATAAATAACCGGCTCCAGTACGTTCGTGTATATTTTGTGGAATTCAGCTATCTCGGCGGTGTCATCATCAACTCACGACGGATCACGGCCCGCGATATTCTGTGCCATCGAAAGAAAATGGAGGGGAGAAACAAATTGGAAAGTAAATACCCACACACTGATTGGGACGCCATATGGAAAAATATTAATATGCGTGGTCTACCATCGGACGTCAAGTCAGCGTGGTATAAAACAGTGAATGAGACCGTAAGCACCAATGAAAGGTTACATGCAATCGGCGTTAGCGACACGAACCTATGTCTCAAATGTAAATTGATCGACACGTTAGTGCACAGATTCACGTGCGGTGGCAATCTACAACTCTGTAATTGGATTAGGGAACAACTGGCTTTTCTTACGAGATCTTCGGTGGAAAATTTTCCCCCTGTTACATTCCTCAGGCCTCAGACTTGCTATTTTCCAGCAGCAAAAAACAACTCGGTCCATTGGTTAATGGGACACTATGTGAATTACGTAATTAATCACCTGGGAAATGACAATTCCACTGATTTTTACATGTACTTGAAGTGTGCTTTTTATAACGCCCTGAAATATAAAGACCACAAGAAAAACTACGGCAATATGCTTAAAATTGTATTCGAGCGACTGGGCATTGGTTGACAAGCCAACGAGATAAACAAAAATCGTTTATTTAAGCGAAACGACGCTTAAACAAAAACAATTGGGGAGAAGTACAATTTTACAGTTACATATTACAATCACTTATCCTCTGCTGGCAAAGAAGGCTATTTTGTTTATTGCACAGAAGAAGCCGAAGCCGAAAGCCAGTATCGCAGGGTTAAAGATAAATTGTTTTCTTATACATTCATTTTATGACTGAGAAGGAAGTCTCATTTGTTTCCATGGAAGGGAACATACTTTTTTATTATTATTATTAATCTCAAGAAGGAAAGGAGGCTATGGAATTAGTGCCTTAACATAAAATTCCTTCTTCACATTCCATGAAGATTTTTCTTTTACAATAAAAAAATAACAAACAAACAAAAATAATAATAATAACAATAAAAAAACTAAACAGAAATTAAAAAAAATAATATACAGGTTCAGGGTCCACTACTTCCTACAACTTTATTATATATTACAAAGAAGTATGCTAGGTTGCCGAGAAGCAGTGGATGCGAAAAAAAAAAAAAAAAAAAAAAAAGAGCACTAAAGCTATAATCTTCAATCTCTATTGCCTCGGCATGACATAAATTTTTTGTTTCAAATGAAGCATCTTTTGGTTCAGGATTTCGAAGGCAAAACAGCATATATCTACGTATACACAAGATGTAAAATTTCTTATTGAAAACTATGATAAAGACACGCCTCAGCAACAGGACTGGGTGGAGACATCGCGGCCAGGCCTCGAGATTTTGACCCCTGCCCGCTTTGCCTCCGCCTGCCTCATGCTGCCAAGTTCCTTACAAAAAAAAAAAAAAAAAAAAAAAATGGATAAGGCGTCGGACTTCGGGTCTGAAGATTAAAAAAAAAAAAAAAAAAAAGGGTATGATTCCTGCTTTGGGTGAAAAAAAAAAAGGGGTGGGAAATTGCCCCAAAATAAAAAAAAAAAAAAGTAGCTCAGATGGTAGAGCACTTGCCCGCGAAAAAAAAAAAAAAAAAAAAAAATCCCAGGGTCGTGGGTTCGAGCCAGACGCTGGGCGGAACGGAATTTTGTTCCGCTGCAGGTGTAAATTACCGTTTTTCTGATTAACGAGATTTAATGGAAATAGCAACTTTAAACTTTGCCTACGTCTCTGTCAGTCGCAAGGAAACTGTATTTGAAGGTGAAGGTGATTTTGTAGACATGTGTGAAAGACATGTTCTGAAAAGCAAGTGTTGTGGTTTGGAGAGCACATCGGTTACGTGTCAGATGTGTAGCCAAGCAGTAATTTGTCGCCATAGCTGCAAATATTAGCCGATAATATGAATTGTTGTCAGCTAAAGTCTGATGATGCAGACGACCGTAAGGACGAAGTACCCAAGAGTACCGCTAGGCCGCGCCTCTTTAGCTCAGTGGTAGAGCACTGGTCTAATAAACCAGGGGTCGTAAGTTCCATCCTCACAGGAGAAAGATGAATTTTGGAAATCAGTTGCGCGTCGTGGCCGTATAGCAAACAGTACCTGTGATGACGAACAATTAGCGACAGGCGTTTTTTTAAGATTTACTCTCAGATGTGATTAAGGCGAATGGCGCAGATAAAGCATTTGCCAAAGCGGTACAGCATAAGGTGGGACGAGGCAGTCTGAATTACATTTTATAGATGTATTTCTCACATATCTCAGAGCCTCTCGCGATCTTCGTCGTCGTCGTCGTCGTCGTCGTCGTCGTCGTCGTCGTCGTCGTCGTCGCCGCCGCCGCTTCTGCAGAAGTAGCAAATGGCCATCGTAGCAAATGCGGCGAGGGACGCCCTGCCTTCGATTCCGAATGCACAAAGTGTGTGGTCTTGTTTCTCAGTCTATATTTGGTCGGTCACGTCAGAGGTTGAATGTAACGAATGGGTGGGAAAGAGCAAGGGGCAGCGGCTGTGTAGAACGAAAAGACAAATCCTCAGGGGTGTGAGCGTTTCGAGATGAGTCGTATACATGTAAATGTTGGTCGTCAGTGACCGTGTGGCCTAATGGATAAGGCGTCGGACTTGGGCTCTGAAGATTACAGGTTCGAATGCTGTCACGCTTGTGTTTTTCCAGTTCTGAAAAAGAAACATACCGTTTTAATGTAGCAATTGAGCAGTACGAAACCGTCTGAATGTTGCTGTTGACCATTTTTTGCTTGGAGATGCTCTTGAGCTTGAAACACACACAGCAAGACCGGTGTTAACTAACGAAATGGTCGGCAGAGTGCCGACACCGCGAGTTTTGACTGGCACTTGCACATCTAAAACAACGTCGGAAAGTAACTCGTTCGGCTTTTGAGTCACATAAAGTATGTGTGTTAATTTTGACGCCACTAGCTCTGCTTGTTGTCATGCAATTTCTTTGCCTCTCAGAAATGATTATGACATAAAAGTGAAGTGCGTGACGAGTGTGACGTTAGGAAAACATTAGGCAGCATGGAGAGATTCTGTATGGGACCACCCAACCCAAACGAGTACTGTGTGACATGCTACCCGGCAAGTATTCACCGAGGTAGCCGGCTATCTCAGTCGGTAGAGCGTCAGACTCTTAATCCCAGGGTCGTGGGTTCGAGCCAGACGCTGGGCGGAACGGAATTTTGTTCCGCTGCAGGTGTAAATTACCGTTTTTCTGATTAACGAGATTTAATGGAAATAGCAACTTTAAACTTTTCCTACGTCTCTGTCAGTCGCAAGGAAACTGTATTTGAAGGTGAAGGTGATTTTGTAGACATGTGTGAAAGACATGTTCTGAAAAGCAAGTGTTGTGGTTTGGAGAGCACATCGGTTACGTGTCAGATGTGTAGCCAAGCAGTAATTTGTCGCCATAGCTGCAAATATTAGCCGATAATATGAATTGTTGTCAGCTAAAGTCTGATGATGCAGACGACCGTAAGGACGAAGTACCCAAGAGTACCGCTAGGCCGCGCCTCTTTAGCTCAGTGGTAGAGCACTGGTCTAATAAACCAGGGGTCGTAAGTTCCATCCTCACAGGAGAAAGATGAATTTTGGAAATCAGTTGCGCGTCGTGGCCGTATAGCAAACAGTACCTGTGATGACGAACAATTAGCGACAGGCGTTTTTTTAAGATTTACTCTCAGATGTGATTAAGGCGAATGGCGCAGATAAAGCATTTGCCAAAGCGGTACAGCATAAGGTGGGACGAGGCAGTCTGAATTACATTTTATAGATGTATTTCTCACATATCTCAGAGCCTCTCGCGATCTTCGTCGTCGTCGTCGTCGTCGTCGTCGTCGTCGTCGTCGTCGTCGTCGTCGCCGCCGCCGCTTCTGCAGAAGTAGCAAATGGCCATCGTAGCAAATGCGGCGAGGGACGCCCTGCCTTCGATTCCGAATGCACAAAGTGTGTGGTCTTGTTTCTCAGTCTATATTTGGTCGGTCACGTCAGAGGTTGAATGTAACGAATGGGTGGGAAAGAGCAAGGGGCAGCGGCTGTGTAGAACGAAAACACAAATCCTCAGGGGTGTGAGCGTTTCGAGATGAGTCGTATACATGTAAATTTTGGTCGTCAGTGACCGTGTGGCCTAATGGATAAGGCGTCGGACTTCGGCTCTGAAGATTACAGGTTCGAATGCTGTCACGCTTGTGTTTTTCCAGTTCTGAAAAAGAAACATACCGTTTTAATGTAGCAATTGAGCAGTACGAAACCGTCTGAATGTTGCTGTTGACCATTTTTTGCTTGGAGATGCTCTTGAGCTTGAAACACACACAGCAAGACCGGTGTTAACTAACGAAATGGTCGGCAGAGTGCCGACACCGCGAGTTTTGACTGGCACTTGCACATCTAAAACAACGTCGGAAAGTAACTCGTTCGGCTTTTGAGTCACATAAAGTATGTGTGTTAATTTTGACGCCACTAGCTCTGCTTGTTGTCATGCAATTTCTTTGCCTCTCAGAAATGATTATGACATAAAAGTGAAGTACGTGACGAGTGTGACGTTAGGAAAACATTAGGCAGCATGGAGAGATTCTGTATGGGACCACCCAACCCAAACGAGTACTGTGTGACGTGCTACCCGGCAAGTATTCACTGAGGTAGCCGGCTATCTCAGTCGGTAGAGCGTCAGACTCTTAATCCCAGGGTCGTGGGTTCGAGCCAGACGCTGGGCGGAACGGAATTTTGTTCCGCTGCAGGTGTAAATTACCGTTTTTCTGATTAACGAGATTTAATGGAAATAGCAACTTTAAACTTTGCCTACGTCTCTGTCAGTCGCAAGGAAACTGTATTTGAAGGTGAAGGTGATTTTGTAGACATGTGTGAAAGACATGTTCTGAAAAGCAAGTGTTGTGGTTTGGAGAGCACATCGGTTACGTGTCAGATGTGTAGCCAAGCAGTAATTTGTCGCCATAGCTGCAAATATTAGCCGATAATATGAATTGTTGTCAGCTAAAGTCTGATGATGCAGACGACCGTAAGGACGAAGTACCCAAGAGTACCGCTAGGCCGCGCCTCTTTAGCTCAGTGGTAGAGCACTGGTCTAATAAACCAGGGGTCGTAAGTTCCATCCTCACAGGAGAAAGATGAATTTTGGAAATCAGTTGCGCGTCGTGGCCGTATAGCAAACAGTACCTGTGATGACGAACAATTAGCGACAGGCGTTTTTTTAAGATTTACTCTCAGATGTGATTAAGGCGAATGGCGCAGATAAAGCATTTGCCAAAGCGGTACAGCATAAGGTGGGACGAGGCAGTCTGAATTACATTTTATAGATGTATTTCTCACATATCTCAGAGCCTCTCGCGATCTTCGTCGTCGTCGTCGTCGTCGTCGTCGTCGTCGTCGTCGTCGTCGTCGCCGCCGCCGCTTCTGCAGAAGTAGCAAATGGCCATCGTAGCAAATGCGGCGAGGGACGCCCTGCCTTCGATTCCGAATGCACAAAGTGTGTGGTCTTGTTTCTCAGTCTATATTTGGTCGGTCACGTCAGAGGTTGAATGTAACGAATGGGTGGAAAAGAGCAAGGGGCAGCGGCTGTGTAGAACGAAAACACAAATCCTCAGGGGTGTGAGCGTTTCGAGATGAGTCGTATACATGTAAATGTTGGTCGTCAGTGACCGTGTGGCCTAATGGATAAGGCGTCGGACTTCGGCTCTGAAGATTACAGGTTCGAATGCTGTCACGCTTGTGTTTTTCCAGTTCTGAAAAAGAAACATACCGTTTTAATGTAGCAATTGAGCAGTACGAAACCGTCTGAATGTTGCTGTTGACCATTTTTTGCTTGGAGATGCTCTTCAGCTTGAAACACACACAGCAAGACCGGTGTTAACTAACGAAATGGTCGGCAGAGTGCCGACACCGCGAGTTTTGACTGGCACTTGCACATCTAAAACAACGTCGGAAAGTAACTCGTTCGGCTTTTGAGTCACATAAAGTATGTGTGTTAATTTTGACGCCACTAGCTCTGCTTGTTGTCATGCAATTTCTTTGCCTCTCAGAAATGATTATGACATAAAAGTGAAGTGCGTGACGAGTGTGACGTTAGGAAAACATTAGGCAGCATGGAGAGATTCTGTATGGGACCACCCAACCCAAACGAGTACTGTGTGACGTGCTACCCGGCAAGTATTCACCGAGGTAGCCGGCTATCTCAGTCGGTAGAGCGTCAGACTCTTAATCCCAGGGTCGTGGGTTCGAGCCAGACGCTGGGCGGAACGGAATTTTGTTCCGCTGCAGGTGTAAATTACCGTTTTTCTGATTAACGAGATTTAATGGAAATAGCAACTTTAAACTTTGCCTACGTCTCTGTCAGTCGCAAGGAAACTGTATTTGAAGGTGAAGGTGATTTTGTAGACATGTGTGAAAGACATGTTCTGAAAAGCAAGTGTTGTGGTTTGGAGAGCACATCGGTTACGTGTCAGATGTGTAGCCAAGCAGTAATTTGTCGCCATAGCTGCAAATATTAGCCGATAATATGAATTGTTGTCAGCTAAAGTCTGATGATGCAGACGACCGTAAGGACGAAGTACCCAAGAGTACCGCTAGGCCGCGCCTCTTTAGCTCAGTGGTAGAGCACTGGTCTAATAAACCAGGGGTCGTAAGTTCCATCCTCACAGGAGAAAGATGAATTTTGGAAATCAGTTGCGCGTCGTGGCCGTATAGCAAACAGTACCTGTGATGACGAACAATTAGCGACAGGCGTTTTTTTAAGATTTACTCTCAGATGTGATTAAGGCGAATGGCGCAGATAAAGCATTTGCCAAAGCGGTACAGCATAAGGTGGGACGAGGCAGTCTGAATTACATTTTATAGATGTATTTCTCACATATCTCAGAGCCTCTCGCGATCTTCGTCGTCGTCGTCGTCGTCGTCGTCGTCGCCGCTTCTGCAGAAGTAGCAAATGGCCATCGTAGCAAATGCGGCGAGGGACGCCCTGCCTTCGATTCCGAATGCACAAAGTGTGTGGTCTTGTTTCTCAGTCTATATTTGGTCGGTCACGTCAGAGGTTGAATGTAACGAATGGGTGGGAAAGAGCAAGGGGCAGCGGCTGTGTAGAACGAAAACACAAATCCTCAGGGGTGTGAGCGTTTCGAGATGAGTCGTATACATGTAAATGTTGGTCGTCAGTGACCGTGTGGCCTAATGGATAAGGCGTCGGACTTCGGCTCTGAAGATTACAGGTTCGAATGCTGTCACGCTTGTGTTTTTCCAGTTCTGAAAAAGAAACATACCGTTTTAATGTAGCAATTGAGCAGTACGAAACCGTCTGAATGTTGCTGTTGACCATTTTTTGCTTGGAGATGCTCTTGAGCTTGAAACACACACAGCAAGACCGGTGTTAACTAACGAAATGGTCGGCAGAGTGCCGACACCGCGAGTTTTGACTGGCACTTGCACATCTAAAACAACGTCGGAAAGTAACTCGTTCGGCTTTTGAGTCACATAAAGTATGTGTGTTAATTTTGACGCCACTAGGTCTGCTTGTTGTCATGCAATTTCTTTGCCTCTCAGAAATGATTATGACATAAAAGTGAAGTGCGTGACGAGTGTGACGTTAGGAAAACATTAGGCAGCATGGAGAGATTCTGTATGGGACCACCCAACCCAAACGAGTACTGTGTGACGTGCTACCCGGCAAGTATTCACCGAGGTAGCCGGCTATCTCAGTCGGTAGAGCGTCAGACTCTTAATCCCAGGGTCGTGGGTTCGAGCCAGACGCTGGGCGGAACGGAATTTTGTTCCGCTGCAGGTGTAAATTACCGTTTTTCTGATTAACGAGATTTAATGGAAATAGCAACTTTAAACTTTGCCTACGTCTCTGTCAGTCGCAAGGAAACTGTATTTGAAGGTGAAGGTGATTTTGTAGACATGTGTGAAAGACATGTTCTGAAAAGCAAGTGTTGTGGTTTGGAGAGCACATCGGTTACGTGTCAGATGTGTAGCCAAGCAGTAATTTGTCGCCATAGCTGCAAATATTAGCCGATAATATGAATTGTTGTCAGCTAAAGTCTGATGATGCAGACGACCGTAAGGACGAAGTACCCAAGAGTACCGCTAGGCCGCGCCTCTTTAGCTCAGTGGTAGAGCACTGGTCTAATAAACCAGGGGTCGTAAGTTCCATCCTCACAGGAGAAAGATGAATTTTGGAAATCAGTTGCGCGTCGTGGCCGTATAGCAAACAGTACCTGTGATGACGAACAATTAGCGACAGGCGTTTTTTTAAGATTTACTCTCAGATGTGATTAAGGCGAATGGCGCAGATAAAGCATTTGCCAAAGCGGTACAGCATAAGGTGGGACGAGGCAGTCTGAATTACATTTTATAGATGTATTTCTCACATATCTCAGAGCCTCTCGCGATCTTCGTCGTCGTCGTCGTCGTCGTCGTCGTCGCCGCTTCTGCAGAAGTAGCAAATGGCCATCGTAGCAAATGCGGCGAGGGACGCCCTGCCTTCGATTCCGAATGCACAAAGTGTGTGGTCTTGTTTCTCAGTCTATATTTGGTCGGTCACGTCAGAGGTTGAATGTAACGAATGGGTGGGAAAGAGCAAGGGGCAGCGGCTGTGTAGAACGAAAACACAAATCCTCAGGGGTGTGAGCGTTTCGAGATGAGTCGTATACATGTAAATGTTGGTCGTCAGTGACCGTGTGGCCTAATGGATAAGGCGTCGGACTTCGGCTCTGAAGATTACAGGTTCGAATGCTGTCACGCTTGTGTTTTTCCAGTTCTGAAAAAGAAACATACCGTTTTAATGTAGCAATTGAGCAGTACGAAACCGTCTGAATGTTGCTGTTGACCATTTTTTGCTTGGAGATGCTCTTGAGCTTGAAACACACACAGCAAGACCGGTGTTAACTAACGAAATGGTCGGCAGAGTGCCGACACCGCGAGTTTTGACTGGCACTTGCACATCTAAAACAACGTCGGAAAGTAACTCGTTCGGCTTTTGAGTCACATAAAGTATGTGTGTTAATTTTGACGCCACTAGCTCTGCTTGTTGTCATGCAATTTCTTTGCCTCTCAGAAATGATTATGACATAAAAGTGAAGTGCGTGACGAGTGTGACGTTAGGAAAACATTAGGCAGCATGGAGAGATTCTGTATGGGACCACCCAACCCAAACGAGTACTGTGTGACGTGCTACCCGGCAAGTATTCACCGAGGTAGCCGGCTATCTCAGTCGGTAGAGCGTCAGACTCTTAATCCCAGGGTCGTGGGTTCGAGCCAGACGCTGGGCGGAACGGAATTTTGTTCCGCTGCAGGTGTAAATTACCGTTTTTCTGATTAACGAGATTTAATGGAAATAGCAACTTTAAACTTTGCCTACGTCTCTGTCAGTCGCAAGGAAACTGTATTTGAAGGTGAAGGTGATTTTGTAGACATGTGTGAAAGACATGTTCTGAAAAGCAAGTGTTGTGGTTTGGAGAGCACATCGGTTACGTGTCAGATGTGTAGCCAAGCAGTAATTTGTCGCCATAGCTGCAAATATTAGCCGATAATATGAATTGTTGTCAGCTAAAGTCTGATGATGCAGACGACCGTAAGGACGAAGTACCCAAGAGTACCGCTAGGCCGCGCCTCTTTAGCTCAGTGGTAGAGCACTGGTCTAATAAACCAGGGGTCGTAAGTTCCATCCTCACAGGAGAAAGATGAATTTTGGAAATCAGTTGCGCGTCGTGGCCGTATAGCAAACAGTACCTGTGATGACGAACAATTAGCGACAGGCGTTTTTTTAAGATTTACTCTCAGATGTGATTAAGGCGAATGGCGCAGATAAAGCATTTGCCAAAGCGGTACAGCATAAGGTGGGACGAGGCAGTCTGAATTACATTTTATAGATGTATTTCTCACATATCTCAGAGCCTCTCGCGATCTTCGTCGTCGTCGTCGTCGTCGTCGTCGTCGCCGCTTCTGCAGAAGTAGCAAATGGCCATCGTAGCAAATGCGGCGAGGGACGCCCTGCCTTCGATTCCGAATGCACAAAGTGTGTGGTCTTGTTTCTCAGTCTATATTTGGTCGGTCACGTCAGAGGTTGAATGTAACGAATGGGTGGGAAAGAGCAAGGGGCAGCGGCTGTGTAGAACGAAAACACAAATCCTCAGGGGTGTGAGCGTTTCGAGATGAGTCGTATACATGTAAATGTTGGTCGTCAGTGACCGTGTGGCCTAATGGATAAGGCGTCGGACTTCGGCTCTGAAGATTACAGGTTCGAATGCTGTCACGCTTGTGTTTTTCCAGTTCTGAAAAAGAAACATACCGTTTTAATGTAGCAATTGAGCAGTACGAAACCGTCTGAATGTTGCTGTTGACCATTTTTTGCTTGGAGATGCTCTTGAGCTTGAAACACACACAGCAAGACCGGTGTTAACTAACGAAATGGTCGGCAGAGTGCCGACACCGCGAGTTTTGACTGGCACTTGCACATCTAAAACAACGTCGGAAAGTAACTCGTTCGGCTTTTGAGTCACATAAAGTATGTGTGTTAATTTTGACGCCACTAGCTCTGCTTGTTGTCATGCAATTTCTTTGCCTCTCAGAAATGATTATGACATAAAAGTGAAGTGCGTGACGAGTGTGACGTTAGGAAAACATTAGGCAGCATGGAGAGATTCTGTATGGGACCACCCAACCCAAACGAGTACTGTGTGACGTGCTACCCGGCAAGTATTCACCGAGGTAGCCGGCTATCTCAGTCGGTAGAGCGTCAGACTCTTAATCCCAGGGTCGTGGGTTCGAGCCAGACGCTGGGCGGAACGGAATTTTGTTCCGCTGCAGGTGTAAATTACCGTTTTTCTGATTAACGAGATTTAATGGAAATAGCAACTTTAAACTTTGCCTACGTCTCTGTCAGTCGCAAGGAAACTGTATTTGAAGGTGAAGGTGATTTTGTAGACATGTGTGAAAGACATGTTCTGAAAAGCAAGTGTTGTGGTTTGGAGAGCACATCGGTTACGTGTCAGATGTGTAGCCAAGCAGTAATTTGTCGCCATAGCTGCAAATATTAGCCGATAATATGAATTGTTGTCAGCTAAAGTCTGATGATGCAGACGACCGTAAGGACGAAGTACCCAAGAATACCGCTAGGCCGCGCCTCTTTAGCTCAGTGGTAGAGCACTGGTCTAATAAACCAGGGGTCGTAAGTTCCATCCTCACAGGAGAAAGATGAATTTTGGAAATCAGTTGCGCGTCGTGGCCGTATAGCAAACAGTACCTGTGATGACGAACAATTAGCGACAGGCGTTTTTTTAAGATTTACTCTCAGATGTGATTAAGGCGAATGGCGCAGATAAAGCATTTGCCAAAGCGGTACAGCATAAGGTGGGACGAGGCAGTCTGAATTACATTTTATAGATGTATTTCTCACATATCTCAGAGCCTCTCGCGATCTTCGTCGTCGTCGTCGTCGTCGTCGTCGCCGCCGCTTCTGCAGAAGTAGCAAATGGCCATCGTAGCAAATGCGGCGAGGGACGCCCTGCCTTCGATTCCGAATGCACAAAGTGTGTGGTCTTGTTTCTCAGTCTATATTTGGTCGGTCACGTCAGAGGTTGAATGTAACGAATGGGTGGGAAAGAGCAAGGGGCAGCGGCTGTGTAGAACGAAAACACAAATCCTCAGGGGTGTGAGCGTTTCGAGATGAGTCGTATACATGTAAATGTTGGTCGTCAGTGACCGTGTGGCCTAATGGATAAGGCGTCGGACTTCGGCTCTGAAGATTACAGGTTCGAATGCTGTCACGCTTGTGTTTTTCCAGTTCTGAAAAAGAAACATACCGTTTTAATGTAGCAATTGAGCAGTACGAAACCGTCTGAATGTTGCTGTTGACCATTTTTTGCTTGGAGATGCTCTTGAGCTTGAAACACACACAGCAAGACCGGTGTTAACTAACGAAATGGTCGGCAGAGTGCCGACACCGCGAGTTTTGACTGGCACTTGCACATCTAAAACAACGTCGGAAAGTAACTCGTTCGGCTTTTGAGTCACATAAAGTATGTGTGTTAATTTTGACGCCACTAGCTCTGCTTGTTGTCATGCAATTTCTTTGCCTCTCAGAAATGATTATGACATAAAAGTGAAGTGCGTGACGAGTGTGACGTTAGGAAAACATTAGGCAGCATGGAGAGATGCTGTATGGGACCACCCAACCCAAACGAGTACTGTGTGACGTGCTACCCGGCAAATATTCACCGAGGTAGCCGGCTATCTCAGTCGGTAGAGCGTCAGACACTTAATCCCAGGGTCGTGGGTTCGAGCCAGACGCTGGGCGAAACGGAATTTTGTTCCGCTGCAGGTGTAAATTACCGTTTTTCTGATTAACGAGATTTAATGGAAATAGCAACTTTAAACTTTGCCTACGTCTCTGTCAGTCGCAAGGAAACTGTATTTGAAGGTGAAGGTGATTTTGTAGACATGTGTAAAAGACATGTTCTGAAAAGCAAGTGTTGTGGTTTGGAGAGCACATCGGTTACGTGTCAGATGTGTAGCCAAGCAGTAATTTGTCGCCATAGCTGCAAATATTAGCCGATAATATGAATTGTTGTCAGCTAAAGTCTGATGATGCAGACGACCGTAAGGACGAAGTACCCAAGAGTACCGCTAGGCCGCGCCTCTTTAGCTCAGTGGTAGAGCACTGGTCTAATAAACCAGGGGTCGTAAGTTCCATCCTCACAGGAGAAAGATGAATTTTGGAAATCAGTTGCGCGTCGTGGCCGTATAGCAAACAGTACCTGTGATGACGAACAATTAGCGACAGGCGTTTTTTTAAGATTTACTCTCAGATGTGATTAAGGCGAATGGCGCAGATAAAGCATTTGCCAAAGCGGTACAGCATAAGGTGGGACGAGGCAGTCTGAATTACATTTTATAGATGTATTTCTCACATATCTCAGAGCCTCTCGCGATCTTCGTCGTCGTCGTCGTCGTCGTCGTCGTCGTCGCCGCCGCCGCTTCTGCAGAAGTAGCAAATGGCCATCGTAGCAAATGCGGCGAGGGACGCCCTGCCTTCGATTCCGAATGCACAAAGTGTGTGGTCTTGTTTCTCAGTCTATATTTGGTCGGTCACGTCAGAGGTTGAATGTAACGAATGGGTGGGAAAGAGCAAGGGGCAGCGGCTGTGTAGAACGAAAACACAAATCCTCAGGGGTGTGAGCGTTTCGAGATGAGTCGTATACATGTAAATGTTGGTCGTCAGTGACCGTGTGGCCTAATGGATAAGGCGTCGGACTTCGGCTCTGAAGATTACAGGTTCGAATGCTGTCACGCTTGTGTTTTTCCAGTTCTGAAAAAGAAACATACCGTTTTAATGTAGCAATTGAGCAGTACGAAACCGTCTGAATGTTGCTGTTGACCATTTTTTGCTTGGAGATGCTCTTGAGCTTGAAACACACACAGCAAGACCGGTGTTAACTAACGAAATGGTCGGCAGAGTGCCGACACCGCGAGTTTTGACTGGCACTTGCACATCTAAAACAACGTCGGAAAGTAACTCGTTCGGCTTTTGAGTCACATAAAGTATGTGTGTTAATTTTGACGCCACTAGCTCTGCTTGTTGTCATGCAATTTCTTTGCCTCTCAGAAATGATTATGACATAAAAGTGAAGTGCGTGACGAGTGTGACGTTAGGAAAACATTAGGCAGCATGGAGAGATGCTGTATGGGACCACCCAACCCAAACGAGTACTGTGTGACGTGCTACCCGGCAAATATTCACCGAGGTAGCCGGCTATCTCAGTCGGTAGAGCGTCAGACACTTAATCCCAGGGTCGTGGGTTCGAGCCAGACGCTGGGCGAAACGGAATTTTGTTCCGTTGCAGGTGTAAATTACCGTTTTTCTGATTAACGAGATTTAATGGAAATAGCAACTTTAAACTTTGCCTACGTCTCTGTCAGTCGCAAGGAAACTGTATTTGAAGGTGAAGGTGATTTTGTAGACATGTGTAAAAGACATGTTCTGAAAAGCAAGTGTTGTGGTTTGGAGAGCACATCGGTTACGTGTCAGATGTGTAGCCAAGCAGTAATTTGTCGCCATAGCTGCAAATATTAGCCGATAATATGAATTGTTGTCAGCTAAAGTCTGATGATGCAGACGACCGTAAGGACGAAGTACCCAAGAGTACCGCTAGGCCGCGCCTCTTTAGCTCAGTGGTAGAGCACTGGTCTAATAAACCAGGGGTCGTAAGTTCCATCCTCACAGGAGAAAGATGAATTTTGGAAATCAGTTGCGCGTCGTGGCCGTATAGCAAACAGTACCTGTGATGACGAACAATTAGCGACAGGCGTTTTTTTAAGATTTACTCTCAGATGTGATTAAGGCGAATGGCGCAGATAAAGCATTTGCCAAAGCGGTACAGCATAAGGTGGGACGAGGCAGTCTGAATTACATTTTATAGATGTATTTCTCACATATCTCAGAGTCTCTCGCGATCTTCGTCGTCGTCGTCGTCGTCGCCGCCGCTTCTGCAGAAGTAGCAAATGGCCATCGTAGCAAATGCGGCGAGGGACGGCCTGCCTTCGATTCCGAATGCACAAAGTGTGTGGTCTTGTTTCTCAGTCTATATTTGGTCGGTCACGTCAGAGGTTGAATGTAACGAATGGGTGGGAAAGAGCAAGGGGCAGCGGCTGTGTAGAACGAAAACACAAATCCTCAGGGGTGTGAGCGTTTCGAGATGAGTCGTATACATGTAAATGTTGGTCGTCAGTGACCGTGTGGCCTAATGGATAAGGCGTCGGACTTCGGCTCTGAAGATTACAGGTTCGAATGCTGTCACGCTTGTGTTTTTCCAGTTCTGAAAAAGAAACATACCGTTTTAATGTAGCAATTGAGCAGTACGAAACCGTCTGAATGTTGCTGTTGACCATTTTTTGCTTGGAGATGCTCTTGAGCTTGAAACACACACAGCAAGACCGGTGTTAACTAACGAAATGGTCGGCAGAGTGCCGACACCGCGAGTTTTGACTGGCACTTGCACATCTAAAACAACGTCGGAAAGTAACTCGTTCGGCTTTTGAGTCACATAAAGTATGTGTGTTAATTTTGACGCCACTAGCTCTGCTTGTTGTCATGCAATTTCTTTGCCTCTCAGAAATGATTATGACATAAAAGTGAAGTGCGTGACGAGTGTGACGTTAGGAAAACATTAGGCAGCATGGAGAGATGCTGTATGGGACCACCCAACCCAAACGAGTACTGTGTGACGTGCTACCCGGCAAATATTCACCGAGGTAGCCGGCTATCTCAGTCGGTAGAGCGTCAGACACTTAATCCCAGGGTCGTGGGTTCGAGCCAGACGCTGGGCGAAACGGAATTTTGTTCCGCTGCAGGTGTAAATTACCGTTTTTCTGATTAACGAGATTTAATGGAAATAGCAACTTTAAACTTTGCCTACGTCTCTGTCAGTCGCAAGGAAACTGTATTTGAAGGTGAAGGTGATTTTGTAGACATGTGTAAAAGACATGTTCTGAAAAGCAAGTGTTGTGGTTTGGAGAGCACATCGGTTACGTGTCAGATGTGTAGCCAAGCAGTAATTTGTCGCCATAGCTGCAAATATTAGCCGATAATATGAATTGTTGTCAGCTAAAGTCTGATGATGCAGACGACCGTAAGGACGAAGTACCCAAGAGTACCGCTAGGCCGCGCCTCTTTAGCTCAGTGGTAGAGCACTGGTCTAATAAACCAGGGGTCGTAAGTTCCATCCTCACAGGAGAAAGATGAATTTTGGAAATCAGTTGCGCGTCGTGGCCGTATAGCAAACAGTACCTGTGATGACGAACAATTAGCGACAGGCGTTTTTTTAAGATTTACTCTCAGATGTGATTAAGGCGAATGGCGCAGATAAAGCATTTGCCAAAGCGGTACAGCATAAGGTGGGACGAGGCAGTCTGAATTACATTTTATAGATGTATTTCTCACATATCTCAGAGCCTCTCGCGATCTTCGTCGTCGTCGTCGTCGTCGTCGTCGTCGTCGTCGTCGTCGTCGTCGTCGCCGCCGCCGCTTCTGCAGAAGTAGCAAATGGCCATCGTAGCAAATGCGGCGAGGGACGCCCTGCCTTCGATTCCGAATGCACAAAGTGTGTGGTCTTGTTTCTCAGTCTATATTTGGTCGGTCACGTCAGAGGTTGAATGTAACGAATGGGTGGGAAAGAGCAAGGGGCAGCGGCTGTGTAGAACGAAAACACAAATCCTCAGGGGTGTGAGCGTTTCGAGATGAGTCGTATACATGTAAATTTTGGTCGTCAGTGACCGTGTGGCCTAATGGATAAGGCGTCGGACTTCGGCTCTGAAGATTACAGGTTCGAATGCTGTCACGCTTGTGTTTTTCCAGTTCTGAAAAAGAAACATACCGTTTTAATGTAGCAATTGAGCAGTACGAAACCGTCTGAATGTTGCTGTTGACCATTTTTTGCTTGGAGATGCTCTTCAGCTTGAAACACACACAGCAAGACCGGTGTTAACTAACGAAATGGTCGGCAGAGTGCCGACACCGCGAGTTTTGACTGGCACTTGCACATCTAAAACAACGTCGGAAAGTAACTCGTTCGGCTTTTGAGTCACATAAAGTATGTGTGTTAATTTTGACGCCACTAGCTCTGCTTGTTGTCATGCAATTTCTTTGCCTCTCAGAAATGATTATGACATAAAAGTGAAGTGCGTGACGAGTGTGACGTTAGGAAAACATTAGGCAGCATGGAGAGATTCTGTATGGGACCACCCAACCCAAACGAGTACTGTGTGACATGCTACCCGGCAAGTATTCACCGAGGTAGCCGGCTATCTCAGTCGGTAGAGCGTCAGACTCTTAATCCCAGGGTCGTGGGTTCGAGCCAGACGCTGGGCGGAACGGAATTTTGTTCCGCTGCAGGTGTAAATTACCGTTTTTCTGATTAACGAGATTTAATGGAAATAGCAACTTTAAACTTTTCCTACGTCTCTGTCAGTCGCAAGGAAACTGTATTTGAAGGTGAAGGTGATTTTGTAGACATGTGTGAAAGACATGTTCTGAAAAGCAAGTGTTGTGGTTTGGAGAGCACATCGGTTACGTGTCAGATGTGTAGCCAAGCAGTAATTTGTCGCCATAGCTGCAAATATTAGCCGATAATATGAATTGTTGTCAGCTAAAGTCTGATGATGCAGACGACCGTAAGGACGAAGTACCCAAGAGTACCGCTAGGCCGCGCCTCTTTAGCTCAGTGGTAGAGCACTGGTCTAATAAACCAGGGGTCGTAAGTTCCATCCTCACAGGAGAAAGATGAATTTTGGAAATCAGTTGCGCGTCGTGGCCGTATAGCAAACAGTACCTGTGATGACGAACAATTAGCGACAGGCGTTTTTTTAAGATTTACTCTCAGATGTGATTAAGGCGAATGGCGCAGATAAAGCATTTGCCAAAGCGGTACAGCATAAGGTGGGACGAGGCAGTCTGAATTACATTTTATAGATGTATTTCTCACATATCTCAGAGCCTCTCGCGATCTTCGTCGTCGTCGTCGTCGTCGTCGTCGTCGTCGTCGTCGTCGTCGTCGTCGTCGCCGCCGCCGCTTCTGCAGAAGTAGCAAATGGCCATCGTAGCAAATGCGGCGAGGGACGCCCTGCCTTCGATTCCGAATGCACAAAGTGTGTGGTCTTGTTTCTCAGTCTATATTTGGTCGGTCACGTCAGAGGTTGAATGTAACGAATGGGTGGGAAAGAGCAAGGGGCAGCGGCTGTGTAGAACGAAAACACAAATCCTCAGGGGTGTGAGCGTTTCGAGATGAGTCGTATACATGTAAATTTTGGTCGTCAGTGACCGTGTGGCCTAATGGATAAGGCGTCGGACTTCGGCTCTGAAGATTACAGGTTCGAATGCTGTCACGCTTGTGTTTTTCCAGTTCTGAAAAAGAAACATACCGTTTTAATGTAGCAATTGAGCAGTACGAAACCGTCTGAATGTTGCTGTTGACCATTTTTTGCTTGGAGATGCTCTTGAGCTTGAAACACACACAGCAAGACCGGTGTTAACTAACGAAATGGTCGGCAGAGTGCCGACACCGCGAGTTTTGACTGGCACTTGCACATCTAAAACAACGTCGGAAAGTAACTCGTTCGGCTTTTGAGTCACATAAAGTATGTGTGTTAATTTTGACGCCACTAGCTCTGCTTGTTGTCATGCAATTTCTTTGCCTCTCAGAAATGATTATGACATAAAAGTGAAGTACGTGACGAGTGTGACGTTAGGAAAACATTAGGCAGCATGGAGAGATTCTGTATGGGACCACCCAACCCAAACGAGTACTGTGTGACGTGCTACCCGGCAAGTATTCACTGAGGTAGCCGGCTATCTCAGTCGGTAGAGCGTCAGACTCTTAATCCCAGGGTCGTGGGTTCGAGCCAGACGCTGGGCGGAACGGAATTTTGTTCCGCTGCAGGTGTAAATTACCGTTTTTCTGATTAACGAGATTTAATGGAAATAGCAACTTTAAACTTTGCCTACGTCTCTGTCAGTCGCAAGGAAACTGTATTTGAAGGTGAAGGTGATTTTGTAGACATGTGTGAAAGACATGTTCTGAAAAGCAAGTGTTGTGGTTTGGAGAGCACATCGGTTACGTGTCAGATGTGTAGCCAAGCAGTAATTTGTCGCCATAGCTGCAAATATTAGCCGATAATATGAATTGTTGTCAGCTAAAGTCTGATGATGCAGACGACCGTAAGGACGAAGTACCCAAGAGTACCGCTAGGCCGCGCCTCTTTAGCTCAGTGGTAGAGCACTGGTCTAATAAACCAGGGGTCGTAAGTTCCATCCTCACAGGAGAAAGATGAATTTTGGAAATCAGTTGCGCGTCGTGGCCGTATAGCAAACAGTACCTGTGATGACGAACAATTAGCGACAGGCGTTTTTTTAAGATTTACTCTCAGATGTGATTAAGGCGAATGGCGCAGATAAAGCATTTGCCAAAGCGGTACAGCATAAGGTGGGACGAGGCAGTCTGAATTACATTTTATAGATGTATTTCTCACATATCTCAGAGCCTCTCGCGATCTTCGTCGTCGTCGTCGTCGTCGTCGTCGTCGTCGTCGTCGCCGCCGCCGCTTCTGCAGAAGTAGCAAATGGCCATCGTAGCAAATGCGGCGAGGGACGCCCTGCCTTCGATTCCGAATGCACAAAGTGTGTGGTCTTGTTTCTCAGTCTATATTTGGTCGGTCACGTCAGAGGTTGAATGTAACGAATGGGTGGAAAAGAGCAAGGGGCAGCGGCTGTGTAGAACGAAAACACAAATCCTCAGGGGTGTGAGCGTTTCGAGATGAGTCGTATACATGTAAATGTTGGTCGTCAGTGACCGTGTGGCCTAATGGATAAGGCGTCGGACTTCGGCTCTGAAGATTACAGGTTCGAATGCTGTCACGCTTGTGTTTTTCCAGTTCTGAAAAAGAAACATACCGTTTTAATGTAGCAATTGAGCAGTACGAAACCGTCTGAATGTTGCTGTTGACCATTTTTTGCTTGGAGATGCTCTTGAGCTTGAAACACACACAGCAAGACCGGTGTTAACTAACGAAATGGTCGGCAGAGTGCCGACACCGCGAGTTTTGACTGGCACTTGCACATCTAAAACAACGTCGGAAAGTAACTCGTTCGGCTTTTGAGTCACATAAAGTATGTGTGTTAATTTTGACGCCACTAGCTCTGCTTGTTGTCATGCAATTTCTTTGCCTCTCAGAAATGATTATGACATAAAAGTGAAGTGCGTGACGAGTGTGACGTTAGGAAAACATTAGGCAGCATGGAGAGATTCTGTATGGGACCACCCAACCCAAACGAGTACTGTGTGACGTGCTACCCGGCAAGTATTCACCGAGGTAGCCGGCTATCTCAGTCGGTAGAGCGTCAGACTCTTAATCCCAGGGTCGTGGGTTCGAGCCAGACGCTGGGCGGAACGGAATTTTGTTCCGCTGCAGGTGTAAATTACCGTTTTTCTGATTAACGAGATTTAATGGAAATAGCAACTTTAAACTTTGCCTACGTCTCTGTCAGTCGCAAGGAAACTGTATTTGAAGGTGAAGGTGATTTTGTAGACATGTGTGAAAGACATGTTCTGAAAAGCAAGTGTTGTGGTTTGGAGAGCACATCGGTTACGTGTCAGATGTGTAGCCAAGCAGTAATTTGTCGCCATAGCTGCAAATATTAGCCGATAATATGAATTGTTGTCAGCTAAAGTCTGATGATGCAGACGACCGTAAGGACGAAGTACCCAAGAGTACCGCTAGGCCGCGCCTCTTTAGCTCAGTGGTAGAGCACTGGTCTAATAAACCAGGGGTCGTAAGTTCCATCCTCACAGGAGAAAGATGAATTTTGGAAATCAGATGCGCGTCGTGGCCGTATAGCAAACAGTACCTGTGATGACGAACAATTAGCGACAGGCGTTTTTTTAAGATTTACTCTCAGATGTGATTAAGGCGAATGGCGCAGATAAAGCATTTGCCAAAGCGGTACAGCATAAGGTGGGACGAGGCAGTCTGAATTACATTTTATAGATGTATTTCTCACATATCTCAGAGCCTCTCGCGATCTTCGTCGTCGTCGTCGTCGTCGTCGTCGCCGCCGCTTCTGCAGAAGTAGCAAATGGCCATCGTAGCAAATGCGGCGAGGGACGCCCTGCCTTCGATTCCGAATGCACAAAGTGTGTGGTCTTGTTTCTCAGTCTATATTTGGTCGGTCACGTCAGAGGTTGAATGTAACGAATGGGTGGGAAAGAGCAAGGGGCAGCGGCTGTGTAGAACGAAAACACAAATCCTCAGGGGTGTGAGCGTTTCGAGATGAGTCGTATACATGTAACTGTTGGTCGTCAGTGACCGTGTGGCCTAATGGATAAGGCGTCGGACTTCGGCTCTGAAGATTACAGGTTCGAATGCTGTCACGCTTGTGTTTTTCCAGTTCTGAAAAAGAAACATACCGTTTTAATGTAGCAATTGAGCAGTACGAAACCGTCTGAATGTTGCTGTTGACCATTTTTTGCTTGGAGATGCTCTTGAGCTTGAAACACACACAGCAAGACCGGTGTTAACTAACGAAATGGTCGGCAGAGTGCCGACACCGCGAGTTTTGACTGGCACTTGCACATCTAAAACAACGTCGGAAAGTAACTCGTTCGGCTTTTGAGTCACATAAAGTATGTGTGTTAATTTTGACGCCACTAGCTCTGCTTGTTGTCATGCAATTTCTTTGCCTCTCAGAAATGATTATGACATAAAAGTGAAGTGCGTGACGAGTGTGACGTTAGGAAAACATTAGGCAGCATGGAGAGATTCTGTATGGGACCACCCAACCCAAACGAGTACTGTGTGACGTGCTACCCGGCAAGTATTCACCGAGGTAGCCGGCTATCTCAGTCGGTAGAGCGTCAGACTCTTAATCCCAGGGTCGTGGGTTCGAGCCAGACGCTGGGCGGAACGGAATTTTGTTCCGCTGCAGGTGTAAATTACCGTTTTTCTGATTAACGAGATTTAATGGAAATAGCAACTTTAAACTTTGCCTACGTCTCTGTCAGTCGCAAGGAAACTGTATTTGAAGGTGAAGGTGATTTTGTAGACATGTGTGAAAGACATGTTCTGAAAAGCAAGTGTTGTGGTTTGGAGAGCACATCGGTTACGTGTCAGATGTGTAGCCAAGCAGTAATTTGTCGCCATAGCTGCAAATATTAGCCGATAATATGAATTGTTGTCAGCTAAAGTCTGATGATGCAGACGACCGTAAGGACGAAGTACCCAAGAATACCGCTAGGCCGCGCCTCTTTAGCTCAGTGGTAGAGCACTGGTCTAATAAACCAGGGGTCGTAAGTTCCATCCTCACAGGAGAAAGATGAATTTTGGAAATCAGTTGCGCGTCGTGGCCGTATAGCAAACAGTACCTGTGATGACGAACAATTAGCGACAGGCGTTTTTTTAAGATTTACTCTCAGATGTGATTAAGGCGAATGGCGCAGATAAAGCATTTGCCAAAGCGGTACAGCATAAGGTGGGACGAGGCAGTCTGAATTACATTTTATAGATGTATTTCTCACATATCTCAGAGCCTCTCGCGATCTTCGTCGTCGTCGTCGTCGTCGTCGTCGCCGCCGCTTCTGCAGAAGTAGCAAATGGCCATCGTAGCAAATGCGGCGAGGGACGCCCTGCCTTCGATTCCGAATGCACAAAGTGTGTGGTCTTGTTTCTCAGTCTATATTTGGTCGGTCACGTCAGAGGTTGAATGTAACGAATGGGTGGGAAAGAGCAAGGGGCAGCGGCTGTGTAGAACGAAAACACAAATCCTCAGGGGTGTGAGCGTTTCGAGATGAGTCGTATACATGTAAATGTTGGTCGTCAGTGACCGTGTGGCCTAATGGATAAGGCGTCGGACTTCGGCTCTGAAGATTACAGGTTCGAATGCTGTCACGCTTGTGTTTTTCCAGTTCTGAAAAAGAAACATACCGTTTTAATGTAGCAATTGAGCAGTACGAAACCGTCTGAATGTTGCTGTTGACCATTTTTTGCTTGGAGATGCTCTTGAGCTTGAAACACACACAGCAAGACCGGTGTTAACTAACGAAATGGTCGGCAGAGTGCCGACACCGCGAGTTTTGACTGGCACTTGCACATCTAAAACAACGTCGGAAAGTAACTCGTTCGGCTTTTGAGTCACATAAAGTATGTGTGTTAATTTTGACGCCACTAGCTCTGCTTGTTGTCATGCAATTTCTTTGCCTCTCAGAAATGATTATGACATAAAAGTGAAGTGCGTGACGAGTGTGACGTTAGGAAAACATTAGGCAGCATGGAGAGATTCTGTATGGGACCACCCAACCCAAACGAGTACTGTGTGACGTGCTACCCGGCAAGTATTCACCGAGGTAGCCGGCTATCTCAGTCGGTAGAGCGTCAGACTCTTAATCCCAGGGTCGTGGGTTCGAGCCAGACGCTGGGCGGAACGGAATTTTGTTCCGCTGCAGGTGTAAATTACCGTTTTTCTGATTAACGAGATTTAATGGAAATAGCAACTTTAAACTTTGCCTACGTCTCTGTCAGTCGCAAGGAAACTGTATTTGAAGGTGAAGGTGATTTTGTAGACATGTGTGAAAGACATGTTCTGAAAAGCAAGTGTTGTGGTTTGGAGAGCACATCGGTTACGTGTCAGATGTGTAGCCAAGCAGTAATTTGTCGCCATAGCTGCAAATATTAGCCGATAATATGAATTGTTGTCAGCTAAAGTCTGATGATGCAGACGACCGTAAGGACGAAGTACCCAAGTGTACCGCTAGGCCGCGCCTCTTTAGCTCAGTGGTAGAGCACTGGTCTAATAAACCAGGGGTCGTAAGTTCCATCCTCACAGGAGAAAGATGAATTTTGGAAATCAGTTGCGCGTCGTGGCCGTATAGCAAACAGTACCTGTGATGACGAACAATTAGCGACAGGCGTTTTTTTAAGATTTACTCTCAGATGTGATTAAGGCGAATGGCGCAGATAAAGCATTTGCCAAAGCGGTACAGCATAAGGTGGGACGAGGCAGTCTGAATTACATTTTATAGATGTATTTCTCACATATCTCAGAGCCTCTCGCGATCTTCGTCGTCGTCGTCGTCGTCGTCGTCGCCGCCGCTTCTGCAGAAGTAGCAAATGGCCATCGTAGCAAATGCGGCGAGGGACGCCCTGCCTTCGATTCCGAATGCACAAAGTGTGTGGTCTTGTTTCTCAGTCTATATTTGGTCGGTCACGTCAGAGGTTGAATGTAACGAATGGGTGGGAAAGAGCAAGGGTCAGCGGCTGTGTAGAACGAAAACACAAATCCTCAGGGGTGTGAGCGTTTCGAGATGAGTCGTATACATGTAAATGTTGGTCGTCAGTGACCGTGTGGCCTAATGGATAAGGCGTCGGACTTCGGCTCTGAAGATTACAGGTTCGAATGCTGTCACGCTTGTGTTTTTCCAGTTCTGAAAAAGAAACATACCGTTTTAATGTAGCAATTGAGCAGTACGAAACCGTCTGAATGTTGCTGTTGACCATTTTTTGCTTGGAGATGCTCTTGAGCTTGAAACACACACAGCAAGACCGGTGTTAACTAACGAAATGGTCGGCAGAGTGCCGACACCGCGAGTTTTGACTGGCACTTGCACATCTAAAACAACGTCGGAAAGTAACTCGTTCGGCTTTTGAGTCACATAAAGTATGTGTGTTAATTTTGACGCCACTAGCTCTGCTTGTTGTCATGCAATTTCTTTGCCTCTCAGAAATGATTATGACATAAAAGTGAAGTACGTGACGAGTGTGACGTTAGGAAAACATTAGGCAGCATGGAGAGATTCTGTATGGGACCACCCAACCCAAACGAGTACTGTGTGACGTGCTACCCGGCAAGTATTCACCGAGGTAGCCGGCTATCTCAGTCGGTAGAGCGTCAGACTCTTAATCCCAGGGTCGTGGGTTCGAGCCAGACGCTGGGCGGAACGGAATTTTGTTCCGCTGCAGGTGTAAATTACCGTTTTTCTGATTAACGAGATTTAATGAAAATAGCAACTTTAAACTTTGCCTACGTCTCTGTCAGTCGCAAGGAAACTGTATTTGAAGGTGAAGGTGATTTTGTAGACATGTGTGAAAGACATGTTCTGAAAAGCAAGTGTTGTGGTTTGGAGAGCACATCGGTTACGTGTCAGATGTGTAGCCAAGCAGTAATTTGTCGCCATAGCTGCAAATATTAGCCGATAATATGAATTGTTGTCAGCTAAAGTCTGATGATGCAGACGACCGTAAGGACGAAGTACCCAAGAGTACCGCTAGGCCGCGCCTCTTTAGCTCAGTGGTAGAGCACTGGTCTAATAAACCAGGGGTCGTAAGTTCCATCCTCACAGGAGAAAGATGAATTTTGGAAATCAGTTGCGCGTCGTGGCCGTATAGCAAACAGTACCTGTGATGACGAACAATTAGCGACAGGCGTTTTTTTAAGATTTACTCTCAGATGTGATTAAGGCGAATGGCGCAGATAAAGCATTTGCCAAAGCGGTACAGCATAAGGTGGGACGAGGCAGTCTGAATTACATTTTATAGATGTATTTCTCACATATCTCAGAGCCTCTCGCGATCTTCGTCGTCGTCGTCGTCGTCGTCGTCGTCGCCGCCGCCGCTTCTGCAGAAGTAGCAAATGGCCATCGTAGCAAATGCGGCGAGGGACGCCCTGCCTTCGATTCCGAATGCACAAAGTGTGTGGTCTTGTTTCTCAGTCTATATTTGGTCGGTCACGTCAGAGGTTGAATGTAACGAATGGGTGGGAAAGAGCAAGGGGCAGCGGCTGTGTAGAACGAAAACACAAATCCTCAGGGGTGTGAGCGTTTCGAGATGAGTCGTATACATGTAAATGTTGGTCGTCAGTGACCGTGTGGCCTAATGGATAAGGCGTCGGACTTGGGCTCTGAAGATTACAGGTTCGAATGCTGTCACGCTTGTGTTTTTCCAGTTCTGAAAAAGAAACATACCGTTTTAATGTAGCAATTGAGCAGTACGAAACCGTCTGAATGTTGCTGTTGACCATTTTTTGCTTGGAGATGCTCTTGAGCTTGAAACACACACAGCAAGACCGGTGTTAACTAACGAAATGGTCGGCAGAGTGCCGACACCGCGAGTTTTGACTGGCACTTGCACATCTAAAACAACGTCGGAAAGTAACTCGTTCGGCTTTTGAGTCACATAAAGTATGTGTGTTAATTTTGACGCCACTAGCTCTGCTTGTTGTCATGCAATTTCTTTGCCTCTCAGAAATGATTATGACATAAAAGTGAAGTGCGTGACGAGTGTGACGTTAGGAAAACATTAGGCAGCATGGAGAGATTCTGTATGGGACCACCCAACCCAAACGAGTACTGTGTGACGTGCTACCCGGCAAATATTCACCGAGGTAGCCGGCTATCTCAGTCGGTAGAGCGTCAGACTCTTAATCCCAGGGTCGTGGGTTCGAGCCAGACGCTGGGCGGAACGGAATTTTGTTCCGCTGCAGGTGTAAATTACCGTTTTTCTGATTAACGAGATTTAATGGAAATAGCAACTTTAAACTTTGCCTACGTCTCTGTCAGTCGCAAGGAAACTGTATTTGAAGGTGAAGGTGATTTTGTAGACATGTGTGAAAGACATGTTCTGAAAAGCAAGTGTTGTGGTTTGGAGAGCACATCGGTTACGTGTCAGATGTGTAGCCAAGCAGTAATTTGTCGCCATAGCTGCAAATATTAGCCGATAATATGAATTGTTGTCAGCTAAAGTCTGATGATGCAGACGACCGTAAGGACGAAGTACCCAAGAGTACCGCTAGGCCGCGCCTCTTTAGCTCAGTGGTAGAGCACTGGTCTAATAAACCAGGGGTCGTAAGTTCCATCCTCACAGGAGAAAGATGAATTTTGGAAATCAGTTGCGCGTCGTGGCCGTATAGCAAACAGTACCTGTGATGACGAACAATTAGCGACAGGCGTTTTTTTAAGATTTACTCTCAGATGTGATTAAGGCGAATGGCGCAGATAAAGCATTTGCCAAAGCGGTACAGCATAAGGTGGGACGAGGCAGTCTGAATTACATTTTATAGATGTATTTCTCACATATCTCAGAGCCTCTCGCGATCTTCGTCGTCGTCGTCGTCGTCGTCGTCGTCGTCGCCGCCGCTTCTGCAGAAGTAGCAAATGGCCATCGTAGCAAATGCGGCGAGGGACGCCCTGCCTTCGATTCCGAATGCACAAAGTGTGTGGTCTTGTTTCTCAGTCTATATTTGGTCGGTCACGTCAGAGGTTGAATGTAACGAATGGGTGGGAAAGAGCAAGGGGCAGCGGCTGTGTAGAACGAAAACACAAATCCTCAGGGGTGTGAGCGTTTCGAGATGAGTCGTATACATGTAAATGTTGGTCGTCAGTGACCGTGTGGCCTAATGGATAAGGCGTCGGACTTCGGCTCTGAAGATTACAGGTTCGAATGCTGTCACGCTTGTGTTTTTCCAGTTCTGAAAAAGAAACATACCGTTTTAATGTAGCAATTGAGCAGTACGAAACCGTCTGAATGTTGCTGTTGACCATTTTTTGCTTGGAGATGCTCTTGAGCTTGAAACACACACAGCAAGACCGGTGTTAACTAACGAAATGGTCGGCAGAGTGCCGACACCGCGAGTTTTGACTGGCACTTGCACATCTAAAACAACGTCGGAAAGTAACTCGTTCGGCTTTTGAGTCACATAAAGTATGTGTGTTAATTTTGACGCCACTAGCTCTGCTTGTTGTCATGCAATTTCTTTGCCTCTCAGAAATGATTATGACATAAAAGTGAAGTACGTGACGAGTGTGACGTTAGGAAAACATTAGGCAGCATGGAGAGATTCTGTATGGGACCACCCAACCCAAACGAGTACTGTGTGACGTGCTACCCGGCAAGTATTCACCGAGGTAGCCGGCTATCTCAGTCGGTAGAGCGTCAGACTCTTAATCCCAGGGTCGTGGGTTCGAGCCAGACGCTGGGCGGAACGGAATTTTGTTCCGCTGCAGGTGTAAATTACCGTTTTTCTGATTAACGAGATTTAATGGAAATAGCAACTTTAAACTTTGCCTACGTCTCTGTCAGTCGCAAGGAAACTGTATTTGAAGGTGAAGGTGATTTTGTAGACATGTGTGAAAGACATGTTCTGAAAAGCAAGTGTTGTGGTTTGGAGAGCACATCGGTTACGTGTCAGATGTGTAGCCAAGCAGTAATTTGTCGCCATAGCTGCAAATATTAGCCGATAATATGAATTGTTGTCAGCTAAAGTCTGATGATGCAGACGACCGTAAGGACGAAGTACCCAAGAGTACCGCTAGGCCGCGCCTCTTTAGCTCAGTGGTAGAGCACTGGTCTAATAAACCAGGGGTCGTAAGTTCCATCCTCACAGGAGAAAGATGAATTTTGGAAATCAGTTGCGCGTCGTGGCCGTATAGCAAACAGTACCTGTGATGACGAACAATTAGCGACAGGCGTTTTTTTAAGATTTACTCTCAGATGTGATTAAGGCGAATGGCGCAGATAAAGCATTTGCCAAAGCGGTACAGCATAAGGTGGGACGAGGCAGTCTGAATTACATTTTATAGATGTATTTCTCACATATCTCAGAGCCTCTCGCGATCTTCGTCGTCGTCGTCGTCGTCGTCGTCGTCGCCGCTTCTGCAGAAGTAGCAAATGGCCATCGTAGCAAATGCGGCGAGGGACGCCCTGCCTTCGATTCCGAATGCACAAAGTGTGTGGTCTTGTTTCTCAGTCTATATTTGGTCGGTCACGTCAGAGGTTGAATGTAACGAATGGGTGGGAAAGAGCAAGGGGCAGCGGCTGTGTAGAACGAAAACACAAATCCTCAGGGGTGTGAGCGTTTCGAGATGAGTCGTATACATGTAAATGTGGGTCGTCAGTGACCGTGTGGCCTAATGGATAAGGCGTCGGACTTCGGCTCTGAAGATTACAGGTTCGAATGCTGTCACGCTTGTGTTTTTCCAGTTCTGAAAAAGAAACATACCGTTTTAATGTAGCAATTGAGCAGTACGAAACCGTCTGAATGTTGCTGTTGACCATTTTTTGCTTGGAGATGCTCTTGAGCTTGAAACACACACAGCAAGACCGGTGTTAACTAACGAAATGGTCGGCAGAGTGCCGACACCGCGAGTTTTGACTGGCACTTGCACATCTAAAACAACGTCGGAAAGTAACTCGTTCGGCTTTTGAGTCACATAAAGTATGTGTGTTAATTTTGACGCCACTAGCTCTGCTTGTTGTCATGCAATTTCTTTGCCTCTCAGAAATGATTATGACATAAAAGTGAAGTACGTGACGAGTGTGACGTTAGGAAAACATTAGGCAGCATGGAGAGATTCTGTATGGGACCACCCAACCCAAACGAGTACTGTGTGACGTGCTACCCGGCAAGTATTCACCGAGGTAGCCGGCTATCTCAGTCGGTAGAGCGTCAGACTCTTAATCCCAGGGTCGTGGGTTCGAGCCAGACGCTGGGCGAAACGGAATTTTGTTCCGCTGCAGGTGTAAATTACCGTTTTTCTGATTAACGAGATTTAATGGAAATAGCAACTTTAAACTTTGCCTACGTCTCTGTCAGTCGCAAGGAAACTGTATTTGAAGGTGAAGGTGATTTTGTAGACATGTGTGAAAGACATGTTCTGAAAAGCAAGTGTTGTGGTTTGGAGAGCACATCGGTTACGTGTCAGATGTGTAGCCAAGCAGTAATTTGTCGCCATAGCTGCAAATATTAGCCGATAATATGAATTGTTGTCAGCTAAAGTCTGATGATGCAGACGACCGTAAGGACGAAGTACCCAAGAGTACCGCTAGGCCGCGCCTCTTTAGCTCAGTGGTAGAGCACTGGTCTAATAAACCAGGGGTCGTAAGTTCCATCCTCACAGGAGAAAGATGAATTTTGGAAATCAGTTGCGCGTCGTGGCCGTATAGCAAACAGTACCTGTGATGACGAACAATTAGCGACAGGCGTTTTTTTAAGATTTACTCTCAGATGTGATTAAGGCGAATGGCGCAGATAAAGCATTTGCCAAAGCGGTACAGCATAAGGTGGGACGAGGCAGTCTGAATTACATTTTATAGATGTATTTCTCACATATCTCAGAGCCTCTCGCGATCTTCGTCGTCGTCGTCGTCGTCGTCGTCGCCGCCGCCGCTTCTGCAGAAGTAGCAAATGGCCATCGTAGCAAATGCGGCGAGGGACGCCCTGCCTTCGATTCCGAATGCACAAAGTGTGTGGTCTTGTTTCTCAGTCTATATTTGGTCGGTCACGTCAGAGGTTGAATGTAACGAATGGGTGGGAAAGAGCAAGGGGCAGCGGCTGTGTAGAACGAAAACACAAATCCTCAGGGGTGTGAGCGTTTCGAGATGAGTCGTATACATGTAAATGTTGGTCGTCAGTGACCGTGTGGCCTAATGGATAAGGCGTCGGACATGGGCTCTGAAGATTACAGGTTCGAATGCTGTCACGCTTGTGTTTTTCCAGTTCTGAAAAAGAAACATACCGTTTTAATGTAGCAATTGAGCAGTACGAAACCGTCTGAATGTTGCTGTTGACCATTTTTTGCTTGGAGATGCTCTTGAGCTTGAAACACACACAGCAAGACCGGTGTTAACTAACGAAATGGTCGGCAGAGTGCCGACACCGCGAGTTTTGACTGGCACTTGCACATCTAAAACAACGTCGGAAAGTAACTCGTTCGGCTTTTGAGTCACATAAAGTATGTGTGTTAATTTTGACGCCACTAGCTCTGCTTGTTGTCATGCAATTTCTTTGCCTCTCAGAAATGATTATGACATAAAAGTGAAGTGCGTGACGAGTGTGACGTTAGGAAAACATTAGGCAGCATGGAGAGATTCTGTATGGGACCACCCAACCCAAACGAGTACTGTGTGACATGCTACCCGGCAAGTATTCACCGAGGTAGCCGGCTATCTCAGTCGGTAGAGCGTCAGACTCTTAATCCCAGGGCCGTGGGTTCGAGCCAGACGCTGGGCGGAACGGAATTTTGTTCCGCTGCAGGTGTAAATTACCGTTTTTCTGATTAACGAGATTTAATGGAAATAGCAACTTTAAACTTTGCCTACGTCTCTGTCAGTCGCAAGGAAACTGTATTTGAAGGTGAAGGTGATTTTGTAGACATGTGTGAAAGACATGTTCTGAAAAGCAAGTGTTGTGGTTTGGAGAGCACATCGGTTACGTGTCAGATGTGTAGCCAAGCAGTAATTTGTCGCCATAGCTGCAAATATTAGCCGATAATATGAATTGTTGTCAGCTAAAGTCTGATGATGCAGACGACCGTAAGGACGAAGTACCCAAGAGTACCGCTAGGCCGCGCCTCTTTAGCTCAGTGGTAGAGCACTGGTCTAATAAACCAGGGGTCGTAAGTTCCATCCTCACAGGAGAAAGATGAATTTTGGAAATCAGTTGCGCGTCGTGGCCGTATAGCAAACAGTACCTGTGATGACGAACAATTAGCGACAGGCGTTTTTTTAAGATTTACTCTCAGATGTGATTAAGGCGAATGGCGCAGATAAAGCATTTGCCAAAGCGGTACAGCATAAGGTGGGACGAGGCAGTCTGAATTACATTTTATAGATGTATTTCTCACATATCTCAGAGCCTCTCGCGATCTTCGTCGTCGTCGTCGTCGTCGTCGTCGTCGTCGCCGCTTCTGCAGAAGTAGCAAATGGCCATCGTAGCAAATGCGGCGAGGGACGCCCTGCCTTCGATTCCGAATGCACAAAGTGTGTGGTCTTGTTTCTCAGTCTATATTTGGTCGGTCACGTCAGAGGTTGAATGTAACGAATGGGTGGGAAAGAGCAAGGGGCAGCGGCTGTGTAGAACGAAAACACAAATCCTCAGGGGTGTGAGCGTTTCGAGATGAGTCGTATACATGTAAATGTTGGTCGTCAGTGACCGTGTGGCCTAATGGATAAGGCGTCGGACTTCGGCTCTGAAGATTACAGGTTCGAATGCTGTCACGCTTGTGTTTTTCCAGTTCTGAAAAAGAAACATACCGTTTTAATGTAGCAATTGAGCAGTACGAAACCGTCTGAATGTTGCTGTTGACCATTTTTTGCTTGGAGATGCTCTTGAGCTTGAAACACACACAGCAAGACCGGTGTTAACTAACGAAATGGTCGGCAGAGTGCCGACACCGCGAGTTTTGACTGGCACTTGCACATCTAAAACAACGTCGGAAAGTTACTCGTTCGGCTTTTGAGTCACATAAAGTATGTGTGTTAATTTTGACGCCACTAGCTCTGCTTGTTGTCATGCAATTTCTTTGCCTCTCAGAAATGATTATGACATAAAAGTGAAGTACGTGACGAGTGTGACGTTAGGAAAACATTAGGCAGCATGGAGAGATTTTGTATGGGACCACCCAACCCAAACGAGTACTGTGTGACGTGCTACCCGGCAAGTATTCACCGAGGTAGCCGGCTATCTCAGTCGGTAGAGCGTCAGACTCTTAATCCCAGGGTCGTGGGTTCGAGCCAGACGCTGGGCGGAACGGAATTTTGTTCCGCTGCAGGTGTAAATTACCGTTTTTCTGATTAACGAGATTTAATGGAAATAGCAACTTTAAACTTTGCCTACGTCTCTGTCAGTCGCAAGGAAACTGTATTTGAAGGTGAAGGTGATTTTGTAGACATGTGTGAAAGACATGTTCTGAAAAGCAAGTGTTGTGGTTTGGAGAGCACATCGGTTACGTGTCAGATGTGTAGCCAAGCAGTAATTTGTCGCCATAGCTGCAAATATTAGCCGATAATATGAATTGTTGTCAGCTAAAGTCTGATGATGCAGACGACCGTAAGGACGAAGTACCCAAGAGTACCGCTAGGCCGCGCCTCTTTAGCTCAGTGGTAGAGCACTGGTCTAATAAACCAGGGGTCGTAAGTTCCATCCTCACAGGAGAAAGATGAATTTTGGAAATCAGTTGCGCGTCGTGGCCGTATAGCAAACAGTACCTGTGATGACGAACAATTAGCGACAGGCGTTTTTTTAAGATTTACTCTCAGATGTGATTAAGGCGAATGGCGCAGATAAAGCATTTGCCAAAGCGGTACAGCATAAGGTGGGACGAGGCAGTCTGAATTACATTTTATAGATGTATTTCTCACATATCTCAGAGTCTCTCGCGATCTTCGTCGTCGTCGTCGTCGTCGTCGTCGTCGCCGCCGCCGCTTCTGCAGAAGTAGCAAATGGCCATCGTAGCAAATGCGGCGAGGGACGCCCTGCCTTCGATTCCGAATGCACAAAGTGTGTGGTCTTGTTTCTCAGTCTATATTTGGTCGGTCACGTCAGAGGTTGAATGTAACGAATGGGTGGGAAAGAGCAAGGGGCAGCGGCTGTGTAGAACGAAAACACAAATCCTCAGGGGTGTGAGCGTTTCGAGATGAGTCGTATACATGTAAATGTTGGTCGTCAGTGACCGTGTGGCCTAATGGATAAGGCGTCGGACTTCGGCTCTGAAGATTACAGGTTCGAATGCTGTCACGCTTGTGTTTTTCCAGTTCTGAAAAAGAAACATACCGTTTTAATGTAGCAATTGAGCAGTACGAAACCGTCTGAATGTTGCTGTTGACCATTTTTTGCTTGGAGATGCTCTTGAGCTTGAAACACACACAGCAAGACCGGTGTTAACTAACGAAATGGTCGGCAGAGTGCCGACACCGCGAGTTTTGACTGGCACTTGCACATCTAAAACAACGTCGGAAAGTAACTCGTTCGGCTTTTGAGTCACATAAAGTATGTGTGTTAATTTTGACGCCACTAGCTCTGCTTGTTGTCATGCAATTTCTTTGCCTCTCAGAAATGATTATGACATAAAAGTGAAGTACGTGACGAGTGTGACGTTAGGAAAACATTAGGCAGCATGGAGAGATTCTGTATGGGACCACCCAACCCAAACGAGTACTGTGTGACGTGCTACCCGGCAAGTATTCACCGAGGTAGCCGGCTATCTCAGTCGGTAGAGCGTCAGACTCTTAATCCCAGGGTCGTGGGTTCGAGCCAGACGCTGGGCGGAACGGAATTTTGTTCCGCTGCAGGTGTAAATTACCGTTTTTCTGATTAACGAGATTTAATGGAAATAGCAACTTTAAACTTTGCCTACGTCTCTGTCAGTCGCAAGGAAACTGTATTTGAAGGTGAAGGTGATTTTGTAGACATGTGTGAAAGACATGTTCTGAAAAGCAAGTGTTGTGGTTTGGAGAGCACATCGGTTACGTGTCAGATGTGTAGCCAAGCAGTAATTTGTCGCCATAGCTGCAAATATTAGCCGATAATATGAATTGTTGTCAGCTAAAGTCTGATGATGCAGACGACCGTAAGGACGAAGTACCCAAGAGTACCGCTAGGCCGCGCCTCTTTAGCTCAGTGGTAGAGCACTGGTCTAATAAACCAGGGGTCGTAAGTTCCATCCTCACAGGAGAAAGATGAATTTTGGAAATCAGTTGCGCGTCGTGGCCGTATAGCAAACAGTACCTGTGATGACGAACAATTAGCGACAGGCGTTTTTTTAAGATTTACTCTCAGATGTGATTAAGGCGAATGGCGCAGATAAAGCATTTGCCAAAGCGGTACAGCATAAGGTGGGACGAGGCAGTCTGAATTACATTTTATAGATGTATTTCTCACATATCTCAGAGCCTCTCGCGATCTTCGTCGTCGTCGTCGTCGTCGTCGTCGTCGTCGTCGTCGCCGCTTCTGCAGAAGTAGCAAATGGCCATCGTAGCAAATGCGGCGAGGGACGCCCTGCCTTCGATTCCGAATGCACAAAGTGTGTGGTCTTGTTTCTCAGTCTATATTTGGTCGGTCACGTCAGAGGTTGAATGTAACGAATGGGTGGGAAAGAGCAAGGGGCAGCGGCTGTGTAGAACGAAAACACAAATCCTCAGGGGTGTGAGCGTTTCGAGATGAGTCGTATACATGTAAATGTTGGTCGTCAGTGACCGTGTGGCCTAATGGATAAGGCGTCGGACTTCGGCTCTGAAGATTACAGGTTCGAATGCTGTCACGCTTGTGTTTTTCCAGTTCTGAAAAAGAAACATACCGTTTTAATGTAGCAATTGAGCAGTACGAAACCGTCTGAATGTTGCTGTTGACCATTTTTTGCTTGGAGATGCTCTTGAGCTTGAAACACACACAGCAAGACCGGTGTTAACTAACGAAATGGTCGGCAGAGTGCCGACACCGCGAGTTTTGACTGGCACTTGCACATCTAAAACAACGTCGGAAAGTTACTCGTTCGGCTTTTGAGTCACATAAAGTATGTGTGTTAATTTTGACGCCACTAGCTCTGCTTGTTGTCATGCAATTTCTTTGCCTCTCAGAAATGATTATGACATAAAAGTGAAGTACGTGACGAGTGTGACGTTAGGAAAACATTAGGCAGCATGGAGAGATTTTGTATGGGACCACCCAACCCAAACGAGTACTGTGTGACGTCCTACCCGGCAAGTATTCACCGAGGTAGCCGGCTATCTCAGTCGGTAGAGCGTCAGACTCTTAATCCCAGGGTCGTGGGTTCGAGCCAGACGCTGGGCGGAACGGAATTTTGTTCCGCTGCAGGTGTAAATTACCGTTTTTCTGATTAACGAGATTTAATGGAAATAGCAACTTTAAACTTTGCCTACGTCTCTGTCAGTCGCAAGGAAACTGTATTTGAAGGTGAAGGTGATTTTGTAGACATGTGTGAAAGACATGTTCTGAAAAGCAAGTGTTGTGGTTTGGAGAGCACATCGGTTACGTGTCAGATGTGTAGCCAAGCAGTAATTTGTCGCCATAGCTGCAAATATTAGCCGATAATATGAATTGTTGTCAGCTAAAGTCTGATGATGCAGACGACCGTAAGGACGAAGTACCCAAGAGTACCGCTAGGCCGCGCCTCTTTAGCTCAGTGGTAGAGCACTGGTCTAATAAACCAGGGGTCGTAAGTTCCATCCTCACAGGAGAAAGATGAATTTTGGAAATCAGTTGCGCGTCGTGGCCGTATAGCAAACAGTACCTGTGATGACGAACAATTAGCGACAGGCGTTTTTTTAAGATTTACTCTCAGATGTGATTAAGGCGAATGGCGCAGATAAAGCATTTGCCAAAGCGGTACAGCATAAGGTGGGACGAGGCAGTCTGAATTACATTTTATAGATGTATTTCTCACATATCTCAGAGTCTCTCGCGATCTTCGTCGTCGTCGTCGTCGTCGTCGTCGTCGTCGTCGTCGCCGCCGCCGCTTCTGCAGAAGTAGCAAATGGCCATCGTAGCAAATGCGGCGAGGGACGCCCTGCCTTCGATTCCGAATGCACAAAGTGTGTGGTCTTGTTTCTCAGTCTATATTTGGTCGGACACTAGATCGCGTGTTAACGAATGGGTGGGAAAGAGCAAGGGGCAGCGGCTGTGTAGAACGAAAACACAAATCCTCAGGGGTGTGAGCGTTTTCGAGATGAGTCGTATACATGTAAATGTTGGTCGTCAGTGACCGTGTGGCCTAATGGATAAGGCGTCGGACTTCGGCTCTGAAGATTACAGGTTCGAATGCTGTCACGCTTGTGTTTTTCCAGTTCTGAAAAAGAAACATACCGTTTTAATGTAGCAATTGAGCAGTACGAAACCGTCTGAATGTTGCTGTTGACCATTTTTTGCTTGGAGATGCTCTTGAGCTTGAAACACACACAGCAAGACCGGTGTTAACTAACGAAATGGTCGGCAGAGTGCCGACACCGCGAGTTTTGACTGGCACTTGCACATCTAAAACAACGTCGGAAAGTAACTCGTTCGGCTTTTGAGTCACATAAAGTATGTGTGTTAATTTTGACGCCACTAGCTCTGCTTGTTGTCATGCAATTTCTTTGCCTCTCAGAAATGATTATGACATAAAAGTGAAGTACGTGACGAGTGTGACGTTAGGAAAACATTAGGCAGCATGGAGAGATTCTGTATGGGACCACCCAACCCAAACGAGTACTGTGTGACGTGCTACCCGGCAAGTATTCACCGAGGTAGCCGGCTATCTCAGTCGGTAGAGCGTCAGACTCTTAATCCCAGGGTCGTGGGTTCGAGCCAGACGCTGGGCGGAACGGAATTTTGTTCCGCTGCAGGTGTAAATTACCGTTTTTCTGATTAACGAGATTTAATGGAAATAGCAACTTTAAACTTTGCCTACGTCTCTGTCAGTCGCAAGGAAACTGTATTTGAAGGTGAAGGTGATTTTGTAGACATGTGTGAAAGACATGTTCTGAAAAGCAAGTGTTGTGGTTTGGAGAGCACATCGGTTACGTGTCAGATGTGTAGCCAAGCAGTAATTTGTCGCCATAGCTGCAAATATTAGCCGATAATATGAATTGTTGTCAGCTAAAGTCTGATGATGCAGACGACCGTAAGGACGAAGTACCCAAGAGTACCGCTAGGCCGCGCCTCTTTAGCTCAGTGGTAGAGCACTGGTCTAATAAACCAGGGGTCGTAAGTTCCATCCTCACAGGAGAAAGATGAATTTTGGAAATCAGTTGCGCGTCGTGGCCGTATAGCAAACAGTACCTGTGATGACGAACAATTAGCGACAGGCGTTTTTTTTAAGATTTACTCTCAGATGTGATTAAGGCGAATGGCGCAGATAAAGCATTTGCCAAAGCGGTACAGCATAAGGTGGGACGAGGCAGTCTGAATTACATTTTATAGATGTATTTCTCACATATCTCAGAGCCTCTCGCGATCTTCGTCGTCGTCGTCGTCGTCGTCGTCGTCGTCGCCGCTTCTGCAGAAGTAGCAAATGGCCATCGTAGCAAATGCGGCGAGGGACGCCCTGCCTTCGATTCCGAATGCACAAAGTGTGTGGTCTTGTTTCTCAGTCTATATTTGGTCGGTCACGTCAGAGGTTGAATGTAACGAATGGGTGGGAAAGAGCAAGGGGGCAGCGGCTGTGTAGAACGAAAACACAAATCCTCAGGGGTGTGAGCGTTTCGAGATGAGTCGTATACATGTAAATGTTGGTCGTCAGTGACCGTGTGGCCTAATGGATAAGGCGTCGGACTTGGGCTCTGAAGATTACAGGTTCGAATGCTGTCACGCTTGTGTTTTTCCAGTTCTGAAAAAGAAACATACCGTTTTAATGTAGCAATTGAGCAGTACGAAACCGTCTGAATGTTGCTGTTGACCATTTTTTGCTTGGAGATGCTCTTGAGCTTGAAACACACACAGCAAGACCGGTGTTAACTAACGAAATGGTCGGCAGAGTGCCGACACCGCGAGTTTTGACTGGCACTTGCACATCTAAAACAACGTCGGAAAGTTACTCGTTCGGCTTTTGAGTCACATAAAGTATGTGTGTTAATTTTGACGCCACTAGCTCTGCTTGTTGTCATGCAATTTCTTT
The DNA here is from genome assembly GCF_023897955.1 of Schistocerca gregaria. Taxonomy (NCBI): domain Eukaryota; kingdom Metazoa; phylum Arthropoda; class Insecta; order Orthoptera; family Acrididae; genus Schistocerca; species Schistocerca gregaria. Next base: position 195,524 of record NW_026062340.1, read on the forward strand.
GCCTCTCAGAAATGATTATGACATAAAAGTGAAGTACGTGACGAGTGTGACGTTAGGAAAACATTAGGCAGCATGGAGAGATTTTGTATGGGACCACCCAACCCAAACGAGTACTGTGTGACGTCCTACCCGGCAAGTATTCACCGAGGTAGCCGGCTATCTCAGTCGGTAGAGCGTCAGACTCTTAATCCCAGGGTCGTGGGTTCGAGCCAGACGCTGGGCGGAACGGAATTTTGTTCCGCTGCAGGTGTAAATTACCGTTTTTCTGATTAACGAGATTTAATGGAAATAGCAACTTTAAACTTTGCCTACGTCTCTGTCAGTCGCAAGGAAACTGTATTTGAAGGTGAAGGTGATTTTGTAGACATGTGTGAAAGACATGTTCTGAAAAGCAAGTGTTGTGGTTTGGAGAGCACATCGGTTACGTGTCAGATGTGTAGCCAAGCAGTAATTTGTCGCCATAGCTGCAAATATTAGCCGATAATATGAATTGTTGTCAGCTAAAGTCTGATGATGCAGACGACCGTAAGGACGAAGTACCCAAGAGTACCGCTAGGCCGCGCCTCTTTAGCTCAGTGGTAGAGCACTGGTCTAATAAACCAGGGGTCGTAAGTTCCATCCTCACAGGAGAAAGATGAATTTTGGAAATCAGTTGCGCGTCGTGGCCGTATAGCAAACAGTACCTGTGATGACGAACAATTAGCGACAGGCGTTTTTTTAAGATTTACTCTCAGATGTGATTAAGGCGAATGGCGCAGATAAAGCATTTGCCAAAGCGGTACAGCATAAGGTGGGACGAGGCAGTCTGAATTACATTTTATAGATGTATTTCTCACATATCTCAGAGTCTCTCGCGATCTTCGTCGTCGTCGTCGTCGTCGTCGTCGTCGTCGCCGCCGCCGCTTCTGCAGAAGTAGCAAATGGCCATCGTAGCAAATGCGGCGAGGGACGCCCTGCCTTCGATTCCGAATGCACAAAGTGTGTGGTCTTGTTTCTCAGTCTATATTTGGTCGGTCACGTCAGAGGTTGAATGTAACGAATGGGTGGGAAAGAGCAAGGGGCAGCGGCTGTGTAGAACGAAAACACAAATCCTCAGGGGTGTGAGCGTTTCGAGATGAGTCGTATACATGTAAATGTTGGTCGTCAGTGACCGTGTGGCCTAATGGATAAGGCGTCGGACTTCGGCTCTGAAGATTACAGGTTCGAATGCTGTCACGCTTGTGTTTTTCCAGTTCTGAAAAAGAAACATACCGTTTTAATGTAGCAATTGAGCAGTACGAAACCGTCTGAATGTTGCTGTTGACCATTTTTTGCTTGGAGATGCTCTTGAGCTTGAAACACACACAGCAAGACCGGTGTTAACTAACGAAATGGTCGGCAGAGTGCCGACACCGCGAGTTTTGACTGGCACTTGCACATCTAAAACAACGTCGGAAAGTAACTCGTTCGGCTTTTGAGTCACATAAAGTATGTGTGTTAATTTTGACGCCACTAGCTCTGCTTGTTGTCATGCAATTTCTTTGCCTCTCAGAAATGATTATGACATAAAAGTGAAGTACGTGACGAGTGTGACGTTAGGAAAACATTAGGCAGCATGGAGAGATTCTGTATGGGACCACCCAACCCAAACGAGTACTGTGTGACGTGCTACCCGGCAAGTATTCACCGAGGTAGCCGGCTATCTCAGTCGGTAGAGCGTCAGACTCTTAATCCCAGGGTCGTGGGTTCGAGCCAGACGCTGGGCGGAACGGAATTTTGTTCCGCTGCAGGTGTAAATTACCGTTTTTCTGATTAACGAGATTTAATGGAAATAGCAACTTTAAACTTTGCCTACGTCTCTGTCAGTCGCAAGGAAACTGTATTTGAAGGTGAAGGTGATTTTGTAGACATGTGTGAAAGACATGTTCTGAAAAGCAAGTGTTGTGGTTTGGAGAGCACATCGGTTACGTGTCAGATGTGTAGCCAAGCAGTAATTTGTCGCCATAGCTGCAAATATTAGCCGATAATATGAATTGTTGTCAGCTAAAGTCTGATGATGCAGACGACCGTAAGGACGAAGTACCCAAGAGTACCGCTAGGCCGCGCCTCTTTAGCTCAGTGGTAGAGCACTGGTCTAATAAACCAGGGGTCGTAAGTTCCATCCTCACAGGAGAAAGATGAATTTTGGAAATCAGTTGCGCGTCGTGGCCGTATAGCAAACAGTACCTGTGATGACGAACAATTAGCGACAGGCGTTTTTTTAAGATTTACTCTCAGATGTGATTAAGGCGAATGGCGCAGATAAAGCATTTGCCAAAGCGGTACAGCATAAGGTGGGACGAGGCAGTCTGAATTACATTTTATAGATGTATTTCTCACATATCTCAGAGCCTCTCGCGATCTTCGTCGTCGTCGTCGTCGTCGTCGTCGCCGCCGCCGCTTCTGCAGAAGTAGCAAATGGCCATCGTAGCAAATGCGGCGAGGGACGCCCTGCCTTCGATTCCGAATGCACAAAGTGTGTGGTCTTGTTTCTCAGTCTATATTTGGTCGGTCACGTCAGAGGTTGAATGTAACGAATGGGTGGGAAAGAGCAAGGGGCAGCGGCTGTGTAGAACGAAAACACAAATCCTCAGGGGTGTGAGCGTTTCGAGATGAGTCGTATACATGTAAATGTTGGTCGTCAGTGACCGTGTGGCCTAATGGATAAGGCGTCGGACTTCGGCTCTGAAGATTACAGGTTCGAATGCTGTCACGCTTGTGTTTTTCCAGTTCTGAAAAAGAAACATACCGTTTTAATGTAGCAATTGAGCAGTACGAAACCGTCTGAATGTTGCTGTTGACCATTTTTTGCTTGGAGATGCTCTTGAGCTTGAAACACACACAGCAAGACCGGTGTTAACTAACGAAATGGTCGGCAGAGTGCCGACACCGCGAGTTTTGACTGGCACTTGCACATCTAAAACAACGTCGGAAAGTAACTCGTTCGGCTTTTGAGTCACATAAAGTATGTGTGTTAATTTTGACGCCACTAGCTCTGCTTGTTGTCATGCAATTTCTTTGCCTCTCAGAAATGATTATGACATAAAAGTGAAGTACGTGACGAGTGTGACGTTAGGAAAACATTAGGCAGCATGGAGAGATTCTGTATGGGACCACCCAACCCAAACGAGTACTGTGTGACGTGCTACCCGGCAAGTATTCACCGAGGTAGCCGGCTATCTCAGTCGGTAGAGCGTCAGACTCTTAATCCCAGGGTCGTGGGTTCGAGCCAGACGCTGGGCGGAACGGAATTTTGTTCCGCTGCAGGTGTAAATTACCGTTTTTCTGATTAACGAGATTTAATGGAAATAGCAACTTTAAACTTTGCCTACGTCTCTGTCAGTCGCAAGGAAACTGTATTTGAAGGTGAAGGTGATTTTGTAGACATGTGTGAAAGACATGTTCTGAAAAGCAAGTGTTGTGGTTTGGAGAGCACATCGGTTACGTGTCAGATGTGTAGCCAAGCAGTAATTTGTCGCCATAGCTGCAAATATTAGCCGATAATATGAATTGTTGTCAGCTAAAGTCTGATGATGCAGACGACCGTAAGGACGAAGTACCCAAGAGTACCGCTAGGCCGCGCCTCTTTAGCTCAGTGGTAGAGCACTGGTCTAATAAACCAGGGGTCGTAAGTTCCATCCTCACAGGAGAAAGATGAATTTTGGAAATCAGTTGCGCGTCGTGGCCGTATAGCAAACAGTACCTGTGATGACGAACAATTAGCGACAGGCGTTTTTTTAAGATTTACTCTCAGATGTGATTAAGGCGAATGGCGCAGATAAAGCATTTGCCAAAGCGGTACAGCATAAGGTGGGACGAGGCAGTCTGAATTACATTTTATAGATGTATTTCTCACATATCTCAGAGCCTCTCGCGATCTTCGTCGTCGTCGTCGTCGTCGTCGTCGCCGCCGCCGCTTCTGCAGAAGTAGCAAATGGCCATCGTAGCAAATGCGGCGAGGGACGCCCTGCCTTCGATTCCGAATGCACAAAGTGTGTGGTCTTGTTTCTCAGTCTATATTTGGTCGGTCACGTCAGAGGTTGAATGTAACGAATGGGTGGGAAAGAGCAAGGGGCAGCGGCTGTGTAGAACGAAAACACAAATCCTCAGGGGTGTGAGCGTTTCGAGATGAGTCGTATACATGTAAATGTTGGTCGTCAGTGACCGTGTGGCCTAATGGATAAGGCGTCGGACTTGGGCTCTGAAGATTACAGGTTCGAATGCTGTCACGCTTGTGTTTTTCCAGTTCTGAAAAAGAAACATACCGTTTTAATGTAGCAATTGAGCAGTACGAAACCGTCTGAATGTTGCTGTTGACCATTTTTTGCTTGGAGATGCTCTTGAGCTTGAAACACACACAGCAAGACCGGTGTTAACTAACGAAATGGTCGGCAGAGTGCCGACACCGCGAGTTTTGACTGGCACTTGCACATCTAAAACAACGTCGGAAAGTAACTCGTTCGGCTTTTGAGTCACATAAAGTATGTGTGTTAATTTTGACGCCACTAGCTCTGCTTGTTGTCATGCAATTTCTTTGCCTCTCAGAAATGATTATGACATAAAAGTGAAGTGCGTGACGAGTGTGACGTTAGGAAAACATTAGGCAGCATGGAGAGATTCTGTATGGGACCACCCAACCCAAACGAGTACTGTGTGACATGCTACCCGGCAAGTATTCACCGAGGTAGCCGGCTATCTCAGTCGGTAGAGCGTCAGACTCTTAATCCCAGGGCCGTGGGTTCGAGCCAGACGCTGGGCGGAACGGAATTTTGTTCCGCTGCAGGTGTAAATTACCGTTTTTCTGATTAACGAGATTTAATGGAAATAGCAACTTTAAACTTTGCCTACGTCTCTGTCAGTCGCAAGGAAACTGTATTTGAAGGTGAAGGTGATTTTGTAGACATGTGTGAAAGACATGTTCTGAAAAGCAAGTGTTGTGGTTTGGAGAGCACATCGGTTACGTGTCAGATGTGTAGCCAAGCAGTAATTTGTCGCCATAGCTGCAAATATTAGCCGATAATATGAATTGTTGTCAGCTAAAGTCTGATGATGCAGACGACCGTAAGGACGAAGTACCCAAGAGTACCGCTAGGCCGCGCCTCTTTAGCTCAGTGGTAGAGCACTGGTCTAATAAACCAGGGGTCGTAAGTTCCATCCTCACAGGAGAAAGATGAATTTTGGAAATCAGTTGCGCGTCGTGGCCGTATAGCAAACAGTACCTGTGATGACGAACAATTAGCGACAGGCGTTTTTTTAAGATTTACTCTCAGATGTGATTAAGGCGAATGGCGCAGATAAAGCATTTGCCAAAGCGGTACAGCATAAGGTGGGACGAGGCAGTCTGAATTACATTTTATAGATGTATTTCTCACATATCTCAGAGCCTCTCGCGATCTTCGTCGTCGTCGTCGTCGTCGTCGTCGTCGCCGCCGCCGCTTCTGCAGAAGTAGCAAATGGCCATCGTAGCAAATGCGGCGAGGGACGCCCTGCCTTCGATTCCGAATGCACAAAGTGTGTGGTCTTGTTTCTCAGTCTATATTTGGTCGGTCACGTCAGAGGTTGAATGTAACGAATGGGTGGGAAAGAGCAAGGGGCAGCGGCTGTGTAGAACGAAAACACAAATCCCCAGGGGTGTGAGCGTTTCGAGATGAGTCGTATACATGTAAATGTTGGTCGTCAGTGACCGTGTGGCCTAATGGATAAGGCGTCGGACTTCGGCTCTGAAGATTACAGGTTCGAATGCTGTCACGCTTGTGTTTTTCCAGTTCTGAAAAAGAAACATACCGTTTTAATGTAGCAATTGAGCAGTACGAAACCGTCTGAATGTTGCTGTTGACCATTTTTTGCTTGGAGATGCTCTTGAGCTTGAAACACACACAGCAAGACCGGTGTTAACTAACGAAATGGTCGGCAGAGTGCCGACACCGCGAGTTTTGACTGGCACTTGCACATCTAAAACAACGTCGGAAAGTAACTCGTTCGGCTTTTGAGTCACATAAAGTATGTGTGTTAATTTTGACGCCACTAGCTCTGCTTGTTGTCATGCAATTTCTTTGCCTCTCAGAAATGATTATGACATAAAAGTGAAGTACGTGACGAGTGTGACGTTAGGAAAACATTAGGCAGCATGGAGAGATTCTGTATGGGACCACCCAACCCAAACGAGTACTGTGTGACGTGCTACCCGGCAAGTATTCACCGAGGTAGCCGGCTATCTCAGTCGGTAGAGCGTCAGACTCTTAATCCCAGGGTCGTGGGTTCGAGCCAGACGCTGGGCGGAACGGAATTTTGTTCCGCTGCAGGTGTAAATTACCGTTTTTCTGATTAACGAGATTTAATGGAAATAGCAACTTTAAACTTTGCCTACGTCTCTGTCAGTCGCAAGGAAACTGTATTTGAAGGTGAAGGTGATTTTGTAGACATGTGTGAAAGACATGTTCTGAAAAGCAAGTGTTGTGGTTTGGAGAGCACATCGGTTACGTGTCAGATGTGTAGCCAAGCAGTAATTTGTCGCCATAGCTGCAAATATTAGCCGATAATATGAATTGTTGTCAGCTAAAGTCTGATGATGCAGACGACCGTAAGGACGAAGTACCCAAGAGTACCGCTAGGCCGCGCCTCTTTAGCTCAGTGGTAGAGCACTGGTCTAATAAACCAGGGGTCGTAAGTTCCATCCTCACAGGAGAAAGATGAATTTTGGAAATCAGTTGCGCGTCGTGGCCGTATAGCAAACAGTACCTGTGATGACGAACAATTAGCGACAGGCGTTTTTTTAAGATTTACTCTCAGATGTGATTAAGGCGAATGGCGCAGATAAAGCATTTGCCAAAGCGGTACAGCATAAGGTGGGACGAGGCAGTCTGAATTACATTTTATAGATGTATTTCTCACATATCTCAGAGCCTCTCGCGATCTTCGTCGTCGTCGTCGTCGTCGTCGTCGCCGCCGCCGCTTCTGCAGAAGTAGCAAATGGCCATCGTAGCAAATGCGGCGAGGGACGCCCTGCCTTCGATTCCGAATGCACAAAGTGTGTGGTCTTGTTTCTCAGTCTATATTTGGTCGGTCACGTCAGAGGTTGAATGTAACGAATGGGTGGGAAAGAGCAAGGGGCAGCGGCTGTGTAGAACGAAAACACAAATCCTCAGGGGTGTGAGCGTTTCGAGATGAGTCGTATACATGTAAATGTTGGTCGTCAGTGACCGTGTGGCCTAATGGATAAGGCGTCGGACTTCGGCTCTGAAGATTACAGGTTCGAATGCTGTCACGCTTGTGTTTTTCCAGTTCTGAAAAAGAAACATACCGTTTTAATGTAGCAATTGAGCAGTACGAAACCGTCTGAATGTTGCTGTTGACCATTTTTTGCTTGGAGATGCTCTTGAGCTTGAAACACACACAGCAAGACCGGTGTTAACTAACGAAATGGTCGGCAGAGTGCCGACACCGCGAGTTTTGACTGGCACTTGCACATCTAAAACAACGTCGGAAAGTAACTCGTTCGGCTTTTGAGTCACATAAAGTATGTGTGTTAATTTTGACGCCACTAGCTCTGCTTGTTGTCATGCAATTTCTTTGCCTCTCAGAAATGATTATGACATAAAAGTGAAGTACGTGACGAGTGTGACGTTAGGAAAACATTAGGCAGCATGGAGAGATTCTGTATGGGACCACCCAACCCAAACGAGTACTGTGTGACGTGCTACCCGGCAAGTATTCACCGAGGTAGCCGGCTATCTCAGTCGGTAGAGCGTCAGACTCTTAATCCCAGGGTCGTGGGTTCGAGCCAGACGCTGGGCGGAACGGAATTTTGTTCCGCTGCAGGTGTAAATTACCGTTTTACTGATTAACGAGATTTAATGGAAATAGCAACTTTAAACTTTGCCTACGTCTCTGTCAGTCGCAAGGAAACTGTATTTGAAGGTGAAGGTGATTTTGTAGACATGTGTGAAAGACATGTTCTGAAAAGCAAGTGTTGTGGTTTGGAGAGCACATCGGTTACGTGTCAGATGTGTAGCCAAGCAGTAATTTGTCGCCATAGCTGCAAATATTAGCCGATAATATGAATTGTTGTCAGCTAAAGTCTGATGATGCAGACGACCGTAAGGACGAAGTACCCAAGAGTACCGCTAGGCCGCGCCTCTTTAGCTCAGTGGTAGAGCACTGGTCTAATAAACCAGGGGTCGTAAGTTCCATCCTCACAGGAGAAAGATGAATTTTGGAAATCAGTTGCGCGTCGTGGCCGTATAGCAAACAGTACCTGTGATGACGAACAATTAGCGACAGGCGTTTTTTTAAGATTTACTCTCAGATGTGATTAAGGCCAATGGCGCAGATAAAGCATTTGCCAAAGCGGTACAGCATAAGGTGGGACGAGGCAGTCTGAATTACATTTTATAGATGTATTTCTCACATATCTCAGAGCCTCTCGCGATCTTCGTCGTCGTCGTCGTCGTCGTCGTCGCCGCCGCCGCTTCTGCAGAAGTAGCAAATGGCCATCGTAGCAAATGCGGCGAGGGACGCCCTGCCTTCGATTCCGAATGCACAAAGTGTGTGGTCTTGTTTCTCAGTCTATATTTGGTCGGTCACGTCAGAGGTTGAATGTAACGAATGGGTGGGAAAGAGCAAGGGGCAGCGGCTGTGTAGAACGAAAACACAAATCCTCAGGGGTGTGAGCGTTTCGAGATGAGTCGTATACATGTAAATGTTGGTCGTCAGTGACCGTGTGGCCTAATGGATAAGGCGTCGGACTTCGGCTCTGAAGATTACAGGTTCGAATGCTGTCACGCTTGTGTTTTTCCAGTTCTGAAAAAGAAACATACCGTTTTAATGTAGCAATTGAGCAGTACGAAACCGTCTGAATGTTGCTGTTGACCATTTTTTGCTTGGAGATGCTCTTGAGCTTGAAACACACACAGCAAGACCGGTGTTAACTAACGAAATGGTCGGCAGAGTGCCGACACCGCGAGTTTTGACTGGCACTTGCACATCTAAAACAACGTCGGAAAGTAACTCGTTCGGCTTTTGAGTCACATAAAGTATGTGTGTTAATTTTGACGCCACTAGCTCTGCTTGTTGTCATGCAATTTCTTTGCCTCTCAGAAATGATTATGACATAAAAGTGAAGTGCGTGACGAGTGTGACGTTAGGAAAACATTAGGCAGCATGGAGAGATTCTGTATGGGACCACCCAACCCAAACGAGTACTGTGTGACATGCTACCCGGCAAGTATTCACCGAGGTAGCCGGCTATCTCAGTCGGTAGAGCGTCAGACTCTTAATCCCAGGGCCGTGGGTTCGAGCCAGACGCTGGGCGGAACGGAATTTTGTTCCGCTGCAGGTGTAAATTACCGTTTTTCTGATTAACGAGATTTAATGGAAATAGCAACTTTAAACTTTGCCTACGTCTCTGTCAGTCGCAAGGAAACTGTATTTGAAGGTGAAGGTGATTTTGTAGACATGTGTGAAAGACATGTTCTGAAAAGCAAGTGTTGTGGTTTGGAGAGCACATCGGTTACGTGTCAGATGTGTAGCCAAGCAGTAATTTGTCGCCATAGCTGCAAATATTAGCCGATAATATGAATTGTTGTCAGCTAAAGTCTGATGATGCAGACGACCGTAAGGACGAAGTACCCAAGAGTACCGCTAGGCCGCGCCTCTTTAGCTCAGTGGTAGAGCACTGGTCTAATAAACCAGGGGTCGTAAGTTCCATCCTCACAGGAGAAAGATGAATTTTGGAAATCAGTTGCGCGTCGTGGCCGTATAGCAAACAGTACCTGTGATGACGAACAATTAGCGACAGGCGTTTTTTTAAGATTTACTCTCAGATGTGATTAAGGCGAATGGCGCAGATAAAGCATTTGCCAAAGCGGTACAGCATAAGGTGGGACGAGGCAGTCTGAATTACATTTTATAGATGTATTTCTCACATATCTCAGAGCCTCTCGCGATCTTCGTCGTCGTCGTCGTCGTCGTCGTCGCCGCCGCCGCTTCTGCAGAAGTAGCAAATGGCCATCGTAGCAAATGCGGCGAGGGACGCCCTGCCTTCGATTCCGAATGCACAAAGTGTGTGGTCTTGTTTCTCAGTCTATATTTGGTCGGTCACGTCAGAGGTTGAATGTAACGAATGGGTGGGAAAGAGCAAGGGGCAGCGGCTGTGTAGAACGAAAACACAAATCCTCAGGGGTGTGAGCGTTTCGAGATGAGTCGTATACATGTAAATGTTGGTCGTCAGTGACCGTGTGGCCTAATGGATAAGGCGTCGGACTTCGGCTCTGAAGATTACAGGTTCGAATGCTGTCACGCTTGTGTTTTTCCAGTTCTGAAAAAGAAACATACCGTTTTAATGTAGCAATTGAGCAGTACGAAACCGTCTGAATGTTGCTGTTGACCATTTTTTGCTTGGAGATGCTCTTGAGCTTGAAACACACACAGCAAGACCGGTGTTAACTAACGAAATGGTCGGCAGAGTGCCGACACCGCGAGTTTTGACTGGCACTTGCACATCTAAAACAACGTCGGAAAGTAACTCGTTCGGCTTTTGAGTCACATAAAGTATGTGTGTTAATTTTGACGCCACTAGCTCTGCTTGTTGTCATGCAATTTCTTTGCCTCTCAGAAATGATTATGACATAAAAGTGAAGTACGTGACGAGTGTGACGTTAGGAAAACATTAGGCAGCATGGAGAGATTCTGTATGGGACCACCCAACCCAAACGAGTACTGTGTGACGTGCTACCCGGCAAGTATTCACCGAGGTAGCCGGCTATCTCAGTCGGTAGAGCGTCAGACTCTTAATCCCAGGGTCGTGGGTTCGAGCCAGACGCTGGGCGGAACGGAATTTTGTTCCGCTGCAGGTGTAAATTACTGATTAACGAGATTTAATGGAAATAGCAACTTTAAACTTTGCCTACGTCTCTGTCAGTCGCAAGGAAACTGTATTTGAAGGTGAAGGTGATTTTGTAGACATGTGTGAAAGACATGTTCTGAAAAGCAAGTGTTGTGGTTTGGAGAGCACATCGGTTACGTGTCAGATGTGTAGCCAAGCAGTAATTTGTCGCCATAGCTGCAAATATTAGCCGATAATATGAATTGTTGTCAGCTAAAGTCAGATGATGCAGACGACCGTAAGGACGAAGTACCCAAGAGTACCGCTAGGCCGCGCCTCTTTAGCTCAGTGGTAGAGCACTGGTCTAATAAACCAGGGGTCGTAAGTTCCATCCTCACAGGAGAAAGATGAATTTTGGAAATCAGTTGCGCGTCGTGGCCGTATAGCAAACAGTACCTGTGATGACGAACAATTAGCGACAGGCGTTTTTTTAAGATTTACTCTCAGATGTGATTAAGGCGAATGGCGCAGATAAAGCATTTGCCAAAGCGGTACAGCATAAGGTGGGACGAGGCAGTCTGAATTACATTTTATAGATGTATTTCTCACATATCTCAGAGTCTCTCGCGATCTTCGTCGTCGTCGTCGTCGTCGTTGTCGTCGCCGCCGCCGCTTCTGCAGAAGTAGCAAATGGCCATCGTAGCAAATGCGGCGAGGGACGCCCTGCCTTCGATTCCGAATGCACAAAGTGTGTGGTCTTGTTTCTCAGTCTATATTTGGTCGGTCACGTCAGAGGTTGAATGTAACGAATGGGTGGGAAAGAGCAAGGGGCAGCGGCTGTGTAGAACGAAAACACAAATCCTCAGGGGGTGGTGAGCGTTTCGAGATGAGTCGTATACATGTAAATGTTGGTCGTCAGTGACCGTGTGGCCTAATGGATAAGGCGTCGGACTTCGGCTCTGAAGATTACAGGTTCGAATGCTGTCACGCTTGTGTTTTTCCAGTTCTGAAAAAGAAACATACCGTTTTAATGTAGCAATTGAGCAGTACGAAACCGTCTGAATGTTGCTGTTGACCATTTTTTGCTTGGAGATGCTCTTGAGCTTGAAACACACACAGCAAGACCGGTGTTAACTAACGAAATGGTCGGCAGAGTGCCGACACCGCGAGTTTTGACTGGCACTTGCACATCTAAAACAACGTCGGAAAGTAACTCGTTCGGCTTTTGAGTCACATAAAGTATGTGTGTTAATTTTGACGCCACTAGCTCTGCTTGTTGTCATGCAATTTCTTTGCCTCTCAGAAATGATTATGACATAAAAGTGAAGTACGTGACGAGTGTGACGTTAGGAAAACATTAGGCAGCATGGAGAGATTCTGTATGGGACCACCCAACCCAAACGAGTACTGTGTGACGTGCTACCCGGCAAGTATTCACCGAGGTAGCCGGCTATCTCAGTCGGTAGAGCGTCAGACTCTTAATCCCAGGGTCGTGGGTTCGAGCCAGACGCTGGGCGAAACGGAATTTTGTTCCGCTGCAGGTGTAAATTACCGTTTTAACACGCGATCTAGTGT